>NW_024080896.1:987980-1201139 GCF_003009895.1 Hyaena hyaena
GCCCCCCCCCCTCCGCCTCCGGCAACTCCGGGCGGTCGCAAACCCGAGATGCCCTTCCAAGCTCTAGCTCACAGCAAACTTGGGAACCCTTCTCCCCTCCCCGCCCCCTTCCCCGCCAGTTTAGGATCCCTTCCCACCCGCAGCCCATCACAAGCCCGCGATACCGCCGACCCCGCCTGCCCCCCGCGAGGTTGCACCCGGGGCCAGTGCCCCAGACCTGGAGATGGGGGGCTGGGTATTATCACGCGCTGCACACTCCCGAGCTCAAGGGGAGGCAGGACCCCACAAAGGGCTGCCCCTCCTCCCGGCCTCACATTGCGCTGTGTACAAGCCCTCGGGCGCGGCTGGGAGCCGCAGCCGGCCACCCAGGGCTTCCTGCGACCTCAAGGGCTTAGGACTTTCCCGAGGTTTGCGGCTAACGGCAGATACCGCGCCCTGGAGGCGCAAGCTCCTGGAGTCTGCTTTCATGTTTTCCATCACTGTAGCCAGAGCGTAACTTAATTAGCTGCTTTCTTTTTTCCCCAAAGGGAGAAAATGAACCTGATTCGGAGGAGCAGATTGTCTCCTCTGCCTGGGTGCGATGAATCCCGGGCTCGGGTGTTGCGGCCCCGCAGCCCGGGTTTCCAGCGAAACATTCTCCGCAGCGGCGGGTGGCCTTCTGGAAACGTCACACGGCTTTACTTTACTTGACGCAGTTTCTACTCATAGGCACCCTCTAATATTTGCCTGCGAGGCAGTGGGGGTGGGGTGGGGAGGCGGGACCCGGGGCGAGGCGGACTCCCGGACTGCGGCGCTCCGGGGAAGCGAACGCGGGCCGAGGGGGCAGAGCTGGGGCGGGGCGGGCCGGGTAGAGGGTGCACGTTCCGCGCCCAGGACAGGGTCTGGCCCCGCAGGACGGCGGCCGCGCGGCTTCCCGGGCCGACCCTGCCCCGAAGTCGCACGCGCGAGAGGAAAGGCCAACGAGTTTCCCCTTGCCCAGACTCCGGAGGTGCCCCAGGGCGGGCTCCCGCGGGTGGCCCTGACTGTCCCGGACATTCAGAGGACTTCCGGTTAACCACTCCCCGCCCCAACCCTCGGACTCTCTCTTCTTCTCCTTTGGCACTTCTGTCTCCCGCCTCCTTTGTGTGTGTTGGAGGTTAGGCTGTCAGAAGCGTTTTTATGTTTGGCCAATCCAAAATTCTCTACAAGGCCCACATTCCTTGTCATTTGGACTTTTAAAGGCCAAGGGATACTGGAGGATGTGATATTCTGGCCTTCCCATTCTCTCAGTTTTGGCCCCCAGCCCATCCCCAGGATTTGGGGTGGCCTTTTCTGATCACTCCAGCGAAGCAGGATTCTTCTTCCTCTTTTGGACTCTGTTAGCCACCTTGTTTCCACCACTCAGAGAGCACACATCATTTTGTACTCGGGTTCCTTGGTGGCTCTTATCTGCTCTTCCACCCCAACATGCCCTTGCACACTGCTGTGCCCTAAGGTGTCTCTTAGGAGCTGTTGTGCCTTTCAGGGCAATGTGGCAGCTCTGGGCCGTTTCAGGAGGTCCCTGGCACCCTTGCCAGGGCTCCACAGACTGGCTGGTTTTGCCTTATCCTGGCAGGTCAGTGAACTACTGCCCCTGGAGATGACTTGCCCAGTGATCAGGCTTCTGGACTGTCCCGGCTTTGACATTCATTGCTCCTCCCACCTCACTCAGCCTGCTCCACTTTGCTGCTAGCATTCCCCCTTCATGTGGAGGGGGTGGGGGAGGGAAATGGGGGAGTGAAGAGTTCCAAGTAGGATGAGGTGTTTGGGGGGAAATCAGGGAAAGATGACTGAGTGGGGGAAGCTATGAGGTGGCTGGACAGGGCACTGAGGCTCCATGACACTGGTGAGGGGTATGCTTGAGCAGATGGATTGGACTTGGGAGTCAGGGACTGACCCGAAAAGAAAGTGGGGAGAGAGGGCAGTGAATGCAGGCTGTGGAGAAACAGCCAACTATTGGAAGACTAGGGAAGGCATGGCAGGTGGGTGGGGGCAGGATGGGGGCAGGGGGGCATCTTCTGATCATGTGAAATAGGTTCTCAAGGAGCATGTGTTGGCATTTATGTTTTGAAAAATTACAGTCTCCTCTTGTTATTAATGCTTTTATAACAGTTTCAGGTAAGAAAAAATTTATGAATTAGCTGTTGTGAACCTTCTTTTGGAAGTCTTTCAGTCCAGAAGCATGTGTCACTGTACACAAAATAAAATCAAAGTTAGAAGATAGATGTGTGTATGGGGGGGACTAATTTACATTGATAGGACAACTTACTAGAATTTCCTTAGAAACATATAAGACTTTCAGAGATGCACACTTTTTCCCTTGTTTACATAAGTGAAAACAATATAAAGTGAGTTAGTTCTTTTTTTCATCAAGAAAGAAGGGGCCCATTTAGCCAACTGAAAAGAGGCATTCTTGGTTTTTAACCACAAGAGACAGTAGTACAAAACCAAGAATGTCAGTGGGCATTATCTGTGTCAGTAACAGCAAGGCATCAAGCTCACATAATTAAGACTAAATTTCCAAATTCAGGGGATCACTGCAATTGGTTAACCTGCAGCAAAGCAAATAAAGTACTTATTGAGCAAGCTGAAAACAATGCTAACGATAACTTTGGGGCTTAAGAAAGAACAGCGTGGCTCCAGGATGATCTCCATTGCGTGTCCATGGGTGAGGGGGCTCACTGAAGTGGAGAGTGTCAGGCACGTGAGTCCTGTCCCATGACAGACTCAAGAGATCATATCAGAGTGTGAAACTTCAAAAATGCAAATAGGTGCTTGTGTCGACCCCTAGACCTCCTGCACTAGAATCTCTTGGGGATGGACTTGGGCACCTGTGTGTGGAAAAGCCTCTGCAGTTGGTTCTGACTTGCCACTTCGAGCTGGGAACCAGAGCCTCGGACTTCCTTCAGAGGCTCAGTCTGAGTTTTGCTTCTGAAGGGCAGACAGAAAATACCCAAAGGGCTGTTTTTATATTTAAAACTCTGTAAGACCTTGTGAGGCAAGACAGCCCTCCTGTGGTTGCCCATTAAAGAGAAAAAGTGTGTTCTTTTCACCTGCCACAAACACCGCATGAAGCCAGCACTGAGGGGGGGGGAGGGAGGGCGTTGGGTAGCGCACAAGGCTGTCACCCAGATCAAATGCAGTGTCACCAGTGACAAGATGTGTCCCTGAATTTATGACTCTTCTCCTTAAGGCTCCCAGAAGCACTGGGTAGAGGATGCTTTGCCAAAGCAGGTGGGGCTGGAACTGGGGAATGAGATTACATCAGTGATGACCCAGTAAGAATTAGGTGAGGGCTTACCAAGTGCCCTGCATGCTGGGCGCTTTGAAGGCAGATTGATCTTACATGATCTTACAGATTCAATGGCATCCTTGGTGGGTCCTAGACCCAGTTACCTGGACTTATGACATTGGTAGTAGCCATGGAGGTCTAGCATGAATTTGGAGGCAGGCAGTGATTCCATTCTTCAGGATTTTATAGACAAGTAAATGTCAAATAAAACTTTTGGGAACTGACATATGGTTATCAACTTTTATATCAAGTAAGGATATGAAAAAGATTAAAAACGAAGATCTACCATCATTTCATACAAAGAGGACAATTTTAATATAATGGAAGGATAACTTCAGAATTTAAAAACTTCACACACTGAATTTTTACAACTTTTGAACTATACTGCCCTTGGCTTTCTCATTTTGTGTGGACTGGTGAAAAGTTTATCACCAACTCCTCTCTGCAGAGTAAGGCTCCTTTGCCTTGAACACTTAGGGGCAGCCATACCACTTGCAGATGATGTTAATTTACTCTGAGAAGTGGTTTCAAGACTTTAAGAGAAATCTAAGGAATTCAAGTGCAAAAGTCTCTCAGTATTTTGCCTCAGTTTCCAGTAGAGTGCTTTAAAGAGAAGTACACAAAACAGACTGGCAAATAAAATCTTGGAAACCTGAAGTTGGAAGGTTTTTTAGTAGTGATATCATCCATGTGCATTTTTTTCTTGTAAGTTTATTTATTTTGAAAGAGAGCACAAGCAGGAGACGGGCAGAGAGAGAGAGAGAGAGAGAGAGAGAGAATCCTAAGCAAGTTCTGTGCTGTGCAAATCCCAAGCAAGTTCTGTGTCCACATGGGGCTCGATCCCACAACTATGAGATCATGACCTAAGCCAAAATCAAGAGCCAAAGGATCAACCAACTGAACTACCCAGGCATCTCTAGGCAGGATTTAAAAAAAAAATTATTTATTTTGAAAGACACAGAGATAGCGTGAGTGGGGAAGGGGTAGAGAGGGAGAGAGAGAATCCCAAGCTGGCTCTGGGTTGCCAGCTCAGAGTGTGATGCAGGGCTTGAACTCACGAAACTATGAGCTCATGACCTGAGTCGAAACCAAGAGTCAGATGCTTAACTGCCTGAAACAGGCAGGATTCTTATTGCCAGCCCTTGATAGTGTCTGTTCCCACATTCATCAATGGTTTGTCCAACTCTTGCCACTGCTCCAGTACAGGGAAAGCCAACACTTTCAGTTTCCCTCCTGGAACTCTGGCCAGTCTTCATGCTGGACCCCGTACTCTGTTTGACACACTGTGCCTGCATGGTAAGAATGACGTATTTCACTGATAACGACTGAAACCTAATTTTTAAACTCCAGGTCTATATTTTTGCTTCCATTTTGGCTTTTACTGATAAAAATCTCTTTATTTATTTATTTAATTAATTTATTTATTTAATTTATTTTACAAATAGTTTATTGTCAAATTAGTTTCTACATAACACTCAGTGCTCAGTGCTCATCCCCAAAGTGCCCTCCTCCATGCCCATCCCCCCCTCCCCCCCACATCCATCAGTCCTCAGTTTTTGTCAGCATTCAAGAGTCTCTCATGGTTTGCCTCTCTCCCTTTCCCCCACCATTTCCGCCCTTCTTCTCCCCCTTGTTCCTAGTATTTCATTATATTATACGAATGTCATTTTATGACTTGAAGGTCATTATATTAAATTTTTTTTTTGAAGTTTATTTTTGAGAGACAAAGACAGTGGGGGAGGGGCAGAGAGAGAGAGAAAGAGACAGAGAGAGAGAATCTTGAGCAGGCTCTGCACCGTCAGCTCACAGTTGATGGGGGGCTCGAACTCACAAAACCATGAGATCATGACCTGAGCTGAAACCAAGAGTTGGATACTTAACCGACTGAGCCATCCAGGCGCCCCCTATATTAAAAAAATTAAAAGCATTTTATTTTATGAAAGATTCACTTTTATTAAAATGAACTCTATTGTCTGGTATAAAAGCTGAGATGAAGGGGCATCTACTTGCTTTCCAACCTCTTCCCAACAGCTAGTCCTACAGCAGGCTGACAACATTTATATGTCAAGTCTACCACAGACCACACCACACTTTGATTCTGTAGCAAGCACCTCAGTGGTGAAACTCAGCATCTGATAAATCTGAACACAACTCAGCTGCAAGGAGGATAAAAACAATAAAGACTATATAATCTAAAACAATGATTTGCCGGCTGTAATTTTCAATCATTAATGAGTCACAAAATCAATTCAGTGGGTTAGTTATGAGAACATTAAAAACCACACATACACATGAGCCAAAAGTGCAAATTTCTATTGATCGTTTCTAGATCAAAGTACACTGCATGCCTTACAGGTAAATATTCTTTCATAAACATTTTATTTCATCACATATATGTATTAACACATATGTACTAGGTCATGAGATAAAATATACTTCACAGCCCTCAACCACATCACAGAGAAAAACATATTTGGCTATTCAGTCTCTTGAGAAATGATTTCTCTGTTTTTGTTTTGTTTTGTTTTTCCAGTTCTGAGCCATCGTGCTCACTGCACTGGCTGGTACTCTGAAGGCTCTCCCCGCCCAGTACAACGACAATTTACAGTGCTCCCAGTACCGCCATTTCCCGGTTCACTGCTATTTTCTATTTTTCCTCCCGCCACAGCTCCAGGAGCTCAACTGAAGGGAATTGCCACAGGGCATCTGAATGTGGATCAGGTCCCTGCTGCAATGTGCCCGGCACGATGCCAGGGGTTCTACAGACATGACTCTTTACAGATGTGGCTCCTTATCTGTCGCCTGTAGCAGTAGCTCACCTATCCATCTTGAGGCACTGGCACAGGACATATAGGGACTGAGTGAATGTTTCCACATAAATGGATTCAACAATAAGCACATTATGTTGACTGTAAACCATATAAATTCAATCCAACAAAATAGAATAGTTTCAAATAAAATGTTTCCTCATTTCTCCATACTTAATACAAAAGTACTATACAAAGTTTAATTTACATTGATTAAATCCTAACTGTTGTATAAAAAGTTGAGGCATTGGCATTCTGTGGCTACTGGTAGTAGCTATATTACTGCTGTGTCATATCTTATATAGTACAGTTATACAACATTAGTCCTTTGATTTTGAGCAGTTATAAACTTACTTTAATACAACATCATATATCCAGTATTAGTTATTACTTTCATCTAAAATAATATGGCAATAGTACATGATACTGAGGGAAAAGGAAGGCAGTTACCTTAATACAGTTCTAAATGCTAGTAAGAAACACATCAATGCACACCTGATTTGGGGGATGACCATACTCAGCCTGCGACTTCAAATAGAATCTGGGAAAGTAAACCAAAGCTTTTTTAAAGCTGGAAAGGCATAAATGTTGAAGTTCAAACCCTTCATCTTTCATATTGGGCAGTATCTGCACACAAAGGCAAGTGACTTATCTATGGGCATATAATTACACAGTAAGAGAGATGTCCCAGGCCTCCTGATAGCAAATCGAGACCTTTTCTATTTCATAACAGAGGTTTATACTATAATACAATCCTACTTTTAAAAGATCAAATCAGATATCAAGGAAAACAAATCCATCATAACCTTTTAGGCTAAAAACACCATAGAGCAAGAGTTTAATAAAAATGTAGGACAGCTGTCTTCAAGATAACATAATTAGTGTGGGATACAGTGTTGTAAACATGGATGCATTAGTTTTGTGCATTAGTTATGTTTTCATTTGTATCACTTGAGCTAAACTTTTTCCATAAAAATTTCTCATTTGATTTCCAAAGTGAAGTTTCCAGCTCCTCTTTCCTTTTGGAGGATGCAGCAACGGGCACTTTTTCACATAGAGTCTCTATCACTGCCAAGTCAGTGAGTTTACTTAGACTGTCGTCATTCTGTTCATTCAAGATGTCCCAGAAATCTTTTGGTCTCTGTTTTGCTTTTTCCGTGGGCCCTGAAAGAACTTTCTTTGGCAGCTGTGTGGGACTGTTCCCATAACTATTAAAGAGGTCATCAAGAATAGACGTGTCACCAAGTAAGCCTACCACAGAAGTGTTTCCTAACACTGGATTTTCTACCTTCTTGTTTTCCACTGTGAAAAGGGGTCCGTTTCTTGAAATGCCTGTTCTTGTTAGGTTTTGTTGGTCTTTCATAGTATATTCTAATTTTTCTAACTCATATGCTTCAGACCTACTGTTCAGGGAACAGGATACTACTGTATCTTTGGATGCTTGGCTGTTTTTTCCATTGTCAGTCTCTTGGGTAGAGCTCATAGATGGTTTCGTAGTCTCTCCGTCATTAGAAAGCACCTCTTCCCTACAGGAACTGTGATTTTGAAACTTAATGGATTTTTCTTTATATATTTTTGGGCTACATATTTGAGAAATTCTTTTGGGAGAATCTTTAAGTGACAAAGTTTCAGAATCTGACAGTCCTTCTTTTATAAGAGATTCTCTTTTTTCAGATTTATTCCTGACTCTCTCTCTTTTCTGACAGGAAGATTTAATGCATTCTGAAACAAAATCCACAAAAAATTCTTTTACCTCTGGATACCGAGAAGCATAAAAGTCTTTTAGCATTTGCTGTCGTTCTTCTGATGTAGCATTAGTTATATTTTTAGCAAATTCTTTTACAGAAGGTGAGTTAAAATAAGAAGCCATTTCTTCAAATTGTTTTCTGAGGATTTAATAAACAAAACCAGTGGTTATTTTTATTACATTTTATTTTTTAAACACTCACCATCAGTGATATTAAAAAAAGAGACAAAGCAATGTTCAGTTGACCCCTGAACAACATAGGTGTTAGGTTTCCCTGTGTAGTCGAAGATTTGAATATAACTTTTGACTTTCCCCCAAATTAGTCTACTGAGGTCTGGAAGCCTTATCGATAACATAAACAGTCCTTTCACACATATTTTGTATGTTATATGTATTATATACTGTACTCTTACAATAAAGTAAGCTAGAGAAAAGGAAATGTTAAGAAAATCATAAGGAAGAAAAAATATGTTTGCAGTACTGTACTGTATTTACTGAAAAAAAAAAAAAAATCTGCCAGTAAGTAGACCCACAAAGTTCAAACCTATGTTGTCTAAGGGTCAACTGTAATCTTATTCATTGAATATATATTAGCTTAATACCATAATGAAAATGCATTTTATGCTAGGAGAATGTGATCTCTTTCCTTATGCTAGTGAAGAAAAATTTTAGCTCATGAAATCAGCTTTTGAAGTTAATCTGATTTATACTATTAGGCATTTCCTGGGAATTGTGGGATCTCAGCATCTGCTCCTCCAGTCTGCCAACTTATGGCTGACATGAGAATCATAATTTATATAATCTGTATTTGAAAATCTATATTGCATTCAAGTCCTGTGAAATAAAATTGTCAAAGAAAGGTCTTAATGAAATGAGAAATTTCTGAAAAATAAAGGGATTTTTCTTCTCTTTTTTTCCCCTTCTTCCACAAATACACATTGAAATTTCACACAACTTTTTGATGATCGTAAAGGAAAATTCTAAATTGATAAGTCTAGATTCTTTCTTCCCCCAACTGGCCCACCTTGAGAATAGACAGCTAAACTAAGAAATGAGATGTTATTTAAAGCAATTGAGTTTTACTCTCTGCATAAGATACTAATCAAAGCTGTTGTATGCATGTGTGAGAAAATGGGCCTTCCAGAACCCTGGTGAGACAGAGGGAGAAAGATTATTTCACCACCCTGGACAGCAGACTGTGCTGCTTTCCCCAGGTGAGGGTGCTATGGACTGAACTGTGTCACCCTCAAATTCATATGTTGAAGTCCTAAACCTCAGTGTGACTATATATGGGGACAGGGTCTTTAGAAGGTAATTAAGGTTAAGTGAGGTCATAAGAAGCCATCAGAAGGATCTTTCAAGGCCACAAGAGGACACGGGGAGGTCACCATCTGCAAGTCAGGAGGAGAGCCCTCACCAGGAGCCAAATCAGCTGGCACCCTGACCTTGAACTTCCCAGGCTCCAAAACTGTTAGAAATAACTTTGTGTTGTTTAAGCCCCAGTATACAGTACTTTGCCATGGCAGATGGAGGAGACGAAGACAGAAGGTACTGCTTTGCTGATGTTGAGTTTGGGTCATGAATCAGGAGAGCTCAGTGTTTGTAAACATTCTTTTAAACAAAAGCCAGAGATGGTGTTGTAACATATGATTAAAAGTCCCAAAGTTTTAGAATTATGTTTATATTTATTTCCTTAAAACATTCATTTATGCATTCAACAAATATTTACAGACCCTCTATGTGCTAGGCACTATAGATGGAGCTATTGAACAGTGAAGAGCCGACCACCATATTTTTCAAGGAGTTTATAGTCCTGGAGACAGCTGGAGGAGACAGATACATGAAAATCAAACCAGAAGAGAGTGATAAGTCCTACTATGACTATGGATATAAATACAGGGCCCTGTGGGTCCCCACAGAAGGGGTACGTGATACAGTGATAGATCATGGGTAAGGTAGCAGGGAAGGCTTCTCTGGTGTCACCAGTCAGGCAAGGGTGAGTAAGGAAACCATCCAGGGAGAGGGGAACATGCACAGGCCCACTTCGGAGAGAACCTAGTGCACAGAGGAGCAGGAGAAATTGCCAAGGAAGAGGCTGACTATCATGAGGGGTCCGTATGTCAATGTCAGAAGTTCGAATTTTATCTTGCACACAACAGAGAATCTGAGGGTAAAATAATGACTTATTTGTAATGTATGTAATTTGGAGCTTTAAAGCCACTATAATTTTGCTGTTTAGACCAGGTTATGTAAAGTTTGTGTTTCTTGTGATTCTAGTGGCATCCGTTGCACATGCTCATGACTTCTGTGGCTTCAGATGAGCACCCTGGCTTCTAATCCTTACCAGACTGGTCCTCTCCACTGTTCCAAGTCCAGATATTATTTATGCCTGATTGATAGCTGCTCTTGCTGCCAACAGATTATTTAATAACACAAATACAAGCTTCCAAATTTCTGTCCTGAAAATTGCCAGTGTTCTTGTTGGAAAGCAACAAGCACGTTCTTAAAAGGTTCCAGTTTTTACTTCATATGAAGTAATGAGGTATTATTATTTTGTTTATTAATCATCTCCAAATCCATTTTCATGGCCTTTCTAATAAATATTTGTGCTATGAAGATTAAGTTATTGGCAAAGTTACAGGCTGATGTCTTTTATTTATCCAAGACTTGGTGGTGTCTCAGCAGCTGCCAGAATACTTCACCTCTGATGTGCTGACTTCACTCAGAATCTTATAATTCTGTCCTTTCTGGGAGGAGAGCTTCTGACCTCCATGTTATACCAGTTATATGCAAATAAATTAGGCTGTGAGGTTGTCCCTTACAGGATGAATTACAATTGATTAGAATTCATTTTATTTTTGCCTTCTAACTTGTTTTCATAATTCTTGGCCTTTAAAAGAATTTTCTCTTAAGTAATTAAGGAAGGTACAATCAGGAGGTATAAACCAGCTACATTGTAAGGAAAATTTAATAAATGAGAGTGGACACTCCTATGTCGCTAGAGAGAGAAGGGGAAAAAAAAAAAAAAAGAAACCAAAGATAGGTATCTTTCAGCAAATATATCCAGAGTAGCTGTGTCATAGTTATAATTCAAGTTCTCTCCCCTTTTCATGAGGAACTGAGGGAAAATGATGGGACACAGCTAAGCCATCTTCTCTTTGCCTGAGCTTTCTGAAGTGAAGGGAGGACTGAAACTTCATTCTGATGATCTGATTGCTGCAGCTGGTACAGGTTCGTGATTCTCATAAAGGAGGACGGTTAGCAGGAAAGACGTGTCAGCAGTTCTGACATCGATCCCTGGGTCAGAGGTTGGCATTCTAATATTAGCCTTTCACTTAACCTAAAGGCATTTATTCCCTGACTGGGCAGAGAAAAAAGTAAGAGAGGCAAAAACTAATCACTGTTAATAGTTTTATTTTTATATACAGTTGTGCTCCTTAAAAACTGGTAAAATCCATTATGGTCTGCCTCTGAGCAAAATAACTGCCCAAGTAAATTGCCCCAAATTTGCCCAGAATCATTGTTGTAAGTCTATTTATGAGAGGAGACACTGCTGTAGCATGTAGGCTGTTTACCTTTCTGGGCAATGGTGGGTAGCTGAGAGGCACGCTCAACCTACAATACCAGTACCTAAGGTCTGAGGAGCTGCCAAACCCGTGAGGGAAGAATCTGGAACAGGGAGAGCCATCACCATTTGCCCACTGTCTGCAGTGGCCTTTCAGGGCCAATTCAACCATGCCTTTCATCCCCACTGAGTTCAGTCACTACTCCTCTGTTACCTATAACCACAGGCTTTTTACCCCCTCCTAGTCTCTTCATCCCCAATCTAATTGAATCCTTCACCCTTCCAGACCATTCCTCAGCCCCTGGAACCAGGCTATGCTCTACCAACTCCCCTGTTCTTCTCCCCAGATGGTCCCTTTATCCCCTCATGATACCACCTCTTCCCATATGGCCCTCACAAGGTAAGGCTCTTATACCACACACCTAAGAGCTCAGGGTTCATGCTTCACATTGCTGCTTCCAGACCATTCTTTTCTTAAAGATTTCTTTCCCTCTTGAAGGTTTATGCTATCCTGCTAATCCATTCTTTCCCTCAACTTGTCCTGCTAGTGACTGAACACTCATGAACAATCCTGTTTCCTTTCCCATCTCCTGCCATCCCTCTTGATAACACCAACATCCATGTGGATGGCCGATGTAACTCCAAGCCCAGCAATTTCTTTACCACCATTCCCCACCTACTCCCCAAAACTCAACTGAATGTCAGGTCCCTATTCCCAAGGCCACACACCACCACCATCATTACCATTAATTGTACAACCTGAAAATCCCTTAATTCAGTCACTTCATAATCCAGCTCAAATGTTCAATTCCCCCATGACAACAATGCTGGAAGATACTTCTGACCTCATCAAGGCTCCCGTTGTCTAGCTTAGGTTCAACTTTATATAATTACTCCTTTGCAAATATCCTTCAGCTTCTTTGTTTCTCTCTCCCTCCATTCTAACCCCTGATAAAACCCAGCCACATCCCTATTCTGTGTCTGTAACTGAGCAATTGGAGCCTGCTGAACAAAGTCCGCTTCTACTGGAATTACTCTCCAACAGGGACTTAACATGACCCACGAACTCTAGTTTCACCAAGCTTGCTGTTCTAATTGATAACTGATTTATTTCAATGACTTTACTCTCCTGAAATTTCTCTCCCTCTGATTTGACACTTTAATTTTCAATTAATTGAGAAAATTGGCACGATCTCTTTTTTTCCATATTAGTCTTTTCCCTCAACACACAAATAGGTTCTATTGTCTTCCCAACTTAAAAAAATTTATAGCTGGCTGCACAATGCCCTCCAGCTACCGCTATTTTTCACACTCACAGAGCAGTCTCGGGATCTGCCCATCCCCTGCTTCCCGCCTCACCCTGAGTTTGCCCAGGGATTCGAAGACTGCTCAGGTTAAGGGGGCCAGTGAGTTGTCTGCTGCCAGTTCTGGGAGGCGCTTTCTCACTTCATCTGATTCTGGTTCTCGGCAGCATTTAATAAAACGAAGTGCTCCCTCCTTTTAAAAATTTTCATTCCTCTTGGACTTTAGGACCTTACACTATGCCTCCTACCCAGAGGGCCACGGTCCTCTCAAGGCTCAGTCCTAGCTTCTCTTTTCCTATCTATGCTGAGTTTCTAGTCTGTTCATATAACCTGTGGCTCTAAAAGCATTTATAATCTCAATGCTGATGACTTCCACATTTAGGTCTCTAGTCTCCAAACCCCAGAGTAGCACATCCATTGCCTACTTGACATTTCCATAAAACCTCAAATTTAATGTGAGCAAAAGAGAATTCTTGATTTTTTTCAGTCCCAACTCCTTGTCGTCCCCTCCCACCTCATTTAGTAAATCCAATCTATTGCTCCATGGAAAAGTTAAGAGTAATCCTGTTTTCTCTCTTTCCCAATAACCAGTCCATACCAAACTGAATTCATCCATCGGGCTTTATCTCCATGGCAACCACTCTACTGTAACCCACCACTGACTAGTTCCTTATGGTCTTCCCTAGTCTGTCCTCTTCCACACAGAAACTAGAACAATCTTTGAGAAACATACATTGGATCTTGTTCATGCCTCAATAGCTTTTGACACAGCTGGGACAAAATCCAAACTCTTGTCCACAACCTGCAGGGCTTTGCATGCTCCAGCTCTATCTATGTCTTGGCCTTCAGCTCAGGCCTCTCTGCTTGGTTTATTACTCACTAAGTACACTAGTCTTCTCTCAGTCCGTTGAGCACACTAAACCTCTTTGTTCCTCAGGGGTGTTCTTACTCTAGCCTGGTTATCCCTCAGGTCTCAGATGCCAACTCCGTTGTGAGGTCTTACCTGACTACCTAATAGAAAGCCATTGGCTCCTTTCAGATCCCCCTTATTCTCTATCAAGCACACCTGTCCACATCTTTCAGATAATATACCATTTTATAATTATTTATGATTTTTTTTACTTTTGAAAATTTTACGGTTTAACTCCCACTGCACTGTAAACTCTGTCCTTTTTATCCTGTCTGTGAGGAACCCAGCACAATGCCTGAGTGCGTATTAGGTGCTCAATATTCAATGAGTGAATAAGATGCAATTAAGTAGTTCATTTATTCATATGAAACAATTTTGTTTTTTATCAATTCAGGGATTAGCTTTCTAAAAAAACCTAAATATTTGGAATTTATTTTTTGAAGTATTCAAAGAATTCAGATGCCAGGTATAGTTAAGATTCAAATAATTTGTGTATTTTATTAAGTAGCTATATTTTTTTTGAGAATAATTCTTAAAGTCCAGAGTTGCTATAGACATACCTGCGGATGCCTTTTGGAGTTTCTCCAATTATAAAGGTGGTCTGGTCTGTGCGATAGACTTTTTTTTTCTTCTGGCTTACAGGGTGTGAAATGTAAAGGGGAAATGAAATGCTTCCTTCACTTAATTGTTGGTCTTTCTTTGAATGTGTCAATGTATCTGTCTTCATTTTTTCTTCATGTGTCTAGAAAGAGAAGGAATGCAAAAAATAAGTCTGAAAAAGAGAGTCATTTTTGGTCAAATGAGGAGATGGCCTTGTTTTTTTCCAAAACCTGTTTATAATCAAACATATCATATTCTCCAGTTGATATCACTATGAGAGATGTTAGTTAACTTAGATTTTTGAAAAGAAGATATAGGGATAAATTTCAATTTATGTATTTCAGAAATATATAAAAGCAATGCCAATACTATGATGTTTCCATGGTGTCCACGGTTTAAGAAATATGTTAAAGATATATCTTTCTTAAAGATATAATAAAAGTAATAGCAATATGATGCCTTCATTGTCAAGATTGTTGGCATACTATATACATGCTGACATCCACAATTCTAAATAAGGATAAAATTAAAGATTATAAAAATAATGGCATAAAAATGAGATATTTAAAATTCTTAAATCAGTAATTTCCCTCAACATTATGAATCAGATTTTCGGTTATTTAATTTAATATAAGTAGCCAAACTTTAAAAAAATAACAATCTTTATGTGATAGTTGAATAAGAAACCATTTTCATAAATCCTACCCTTTAATCTCTACTAGATTGTCAGAATATTTAGTGATTTTAAAATGCTAACTATGGTTGTTGACACTATAGATAAAATCATATTTATTTTACAGACTATATTTGTTGCTTGTCTAACATAAATTGTTAAAAACACTGAGTCAAGGAAAAAAATAATTTTAAACTGTATGGCTCCAATTTCCCTGAGAAACTGTACCATGAATACATGAAGAGTCTCATTCCATTCCACAAAGAGAAGACTGGATACAATTTGATAACAACAACAAAATTACATTTGAGCTCAGAAGTGAGAAGGTAAATCTCTAGGTGCCCAAAACAAATAAGTGGAGAATGGGAGCTGATGCTCATCAGCCCAGGGTCAAGGCCGTAAGTTATAGTCTGCAGAACTGCATGTGTAGAAGGGAGATGGAAATGAGTGAACTCCCCGCATTAAAAAACAAACAAACCAAAAACATAGTAGGAATTAAGATGCTGTCCAGTTTGCAAACTAAAGCTAGGAAAGTCCAAATTGGGAACACAGAATAGAAGCAGGCTACCTTCCTATTCTAGATAGGAAGAATCACTGGAATCCCCAGCCTGTGCCATTTGTGGAATCTGATTTTGTAGCACCTGGGTGGAATGGAAAATCTAAGGTAAAAACCAACATAAAAAACTGACCCAGAATCAGTGAAAACCATAGATCTCAATGAGGAGTGAATATAAGAACATACCAAGGGAAGATTTCTATAATTCTGAGAATTTTGATTCTGACGGAGGGTGGTGGTGTAGGGTTTGGGCAAAAATTATGAAGAACATATAAAACCCACCACCATGATAATGAGCAGATGCAACAAGTATGAGAATACATATCTGAGGAATTATAGATAATAAAGTAATATGAAAGAGACTTTAAATCAGTTCCAGAAAGATAAAAGAAGGATAGAATATACCAGCTAGGGCTGGTATTATATACACAAATCTGAAAAAGAGCCAAACATAAACTCTAAAAAGGAAATATAGTTTTGAAATAAAAAATAGAGACAGGAACAAACTCAAAATATGGGTTAAGCAGCAGACTAAACAGCCTTACAATGATAGTTGATAAAGTGGTAGAGAAAGAAGACATGGCAGAGGACATACCAAAATTTAGAAAATACTAGAAGGTAAGAACAGAGAAAGTAGGAGAGATAATATAAAGAATATAATGGCAGTGAACTGAAGAAGGCATGGATCCTCAAACTAAAAAAGGAGAGTGAATCTCTAGTGGAGAAAAATAAAAATAAATCTGAACTTTGTTATATCACAGAGAGTATCTTAAAAACTACCAGAAAGAAAAAAACAAGATATCCCACAAAGAAATGACAATCAACCTTAAGACAGACTTCTCATCATTAATATTAATGATGGTGGTATTAATGATATCACCACCAGAAGATAATACCTTCAACATGCAGACAGGAAAAAAAATATAAACTTGGAATTCTATACCCAGCTAAACTATAAATAATAATTTTTTTCAGACATACAAAGACTACAAGAGTTTACTAGACACAGATTCTTGTTGATGACGTAATTATTTTTCTTTTATGGGAGTTCAATGGGATTGAAATGGCACATATAAATGAATATGGGTAGGGAAGAGTTTTTTATTCCACAAATATTTACTGAGCACCTGTTATCTTCCTGCCACCATGCTAAGCAGTTAAGAACAAAGATATTTACATATACAAAGAGACCCTTCCCTTAAGGGACTTAAAGATGACAAGCTCATTTTTAAATTTTAAAGATGAAACATTTAGTTTTTTCCTTTTTAAATGAATCACTTATCTCTTCAACTTATATTCAAGTTCATTTTAACAAAATAAACTGAACATCAGATAACATGTAAGATATAACTGTATGTCATTTATTTATTTTTTATTTATTTTAAAGTGATCTCTAACATGGGTACCGAACTTATGACCCAAGATCAAGAGTCACATGCTCTATCCAGTCAGCCAGGCACCCTGTAACTATATAGATATAGATATAGATATAACTTATTATAATATATAATTTTAGTATATATTTTAATATATATAATTTTATAATATATAAAGTTATATAATATAACTTATTATATATAATAAATATATATTATAATACATATATAAATATATAATAATATATAATATATATTTATATAATTTATATATAATATATTATATATATTTTAATATATATAATTTTATAATATATAAGTTATATGATATAACTTATATATAATATATATTATAATACATATATAAATATATATAATAAAATATGCATATATAAAATACAATATATAAATATAAAAAATATATATTTTAGTAGCAAACCATTTCTACATTGAGTTTTTAAATATCTATTGTGACTCAGATGGACAAACATAAAATGTTGAAAGTACTTTCCTTAAGGACATCATTTCTTGAGTCTTAAAAGCATGCATCAACAAAGAGAGGAGAATGCTGACCTTTCAAGATAAATTTGAAAGAGATTTGACACATTTATTTTACATCACAAGAAAACAGATGAATGTTAAAAGTTTCTAATAAAAAGGCTCATCATCTTAAATGATCCCCAAGAAATAATGATCTATTATTGTAGGGAGAGATGGGATGTTTACATGAGGATAAAGGAAATAAACAGAAAAAGAAGGAACTGGGCCAACCAAGAACACACTCTCTTCATCTACTGCAATTTCTGAAGCCATGGAGAAATCATGCCAGACAATGGTGATTTTCAATAACTTACATGATTACTCTGGGTCTTTCTGAGCCTGTAAAAGCATTACAGAGCTCACATTTTGCATGGACACATTTTTAAAAATTCAGTTTCATAAATTTTTCAGGAGAATTCAGCTTTTCCAACAACAGGTATCAAACATGTGGATCTTTAATTTTGCCAAGAATTCTATATTTAAAACCTTGATTGTGTTAGATAATCATTCTTTTCCCACATGGGTTTAATACTCTATTCTTCATTAAAAAAAATCTTTCTAGGTTCAGATTTCCATTTTAGTAGGGTACTTCAACACTGTACTGAAACAAAGCTATGAAACAAAATTTTGTTTATTAATTAACTTAATAATTATTTTAGTGGCCTTGTTATAAAGCTGGCTTCACTACTTTATAATAAAATGGTATCCTTTACAATAGTGGATACAAGGAAAAAAGTGCCAAAGTGTAGCTGCAATCGTAGTGATAGTTATAAAATTTATCATAAAGCAAAATTCAAGGCCTATGGCCAAGATGAAAAGATTCCAGATCATGTGAATTGGACTCAAACTCATTCATTACCACTTATGTCAAAGCTGTGAAGTCATATGACACTGAGACAACACAATGAAGTAGCAACAGTTATAAAGGCTTGAGTAATGAAAAGTTCAGTAAAAAAGAGCTGGGTTAGAAATTTAAAAGACAATACTGTCCCTCCTTAACACTAGGAGAGAGGGTGAGGTTGCTTGCTAAAGAAAGCAAAATAACTCCACTCCTCTTTCCACTAAGGAATAGAATGGCCAACAACTGGAACGCTATGGAACACTATTCAAAAGAAAATTTTGCAATCACAACCCGAGTAAAGGAGAAATGCCAGTTTCTGCAAAAGCCCTTAACTGTTCCTAATGTTTACTTAAAAAGTTCCTTCAGAACTATCCATGAAGATTTGCCTTGAGGAAGTACTTCTATATTCTGTGATTCTGATGAAGTTTTCCTTTCTATTACAATTTATGATTATAATAATGAGGATTTATAAAGATAAGAACTTTGTACAGTATTTGTATTGTATAAATACATCTGCTAAGTATTTTAGGAAGCTTGACACTATTAGAATATAATTTATAACTTAGTAATTGCTACATGCATGATTATTTGCGTGTTACTGGATATTATTAGGTGTTTCTACTATAGTGTTTTTATGAAAAAAATCAAATTCAATTTATGGATCTTTTATTAAAAATAAAACCTAGGAAGTATAAGGAATAAAGTAATTGCTCCTAGGAAATGTAAAAATAAAGTTAAAAATTCATTTGATGATGAGATTGGTTGAATGGAAATGGGAGTCCGCTTAAGAAGCTGGATTTAGCAGAGAATACTGAAGTAATCATTCTAATCTATGAGTAGTAATATGTCTTCTTTCTTTGGACATGTACATACTATATGCAGCAATCAGTTGAGAACTGAAAAATTAAAGGAAAAACTGTCCCCTTCAGACCACAGGTAAACAGGGCTAAAAAGGTAAAAGGCTTCGTCTGATTATGGGAAGTCCTAATCTGACTCATATGATTAAGAATTTAAACACATGATATGCTGTCTTTACAAAAATAATTATTATTAAAACTAAAGTTCATAATACAAAAATTTGTTTAATTCAGTTTAAACATTAAATACATATCATTTCTATAACAGATAATTGTTCTAATATATTTTGGCCAAAATAGTCTCCTCATCTTTTCACAATTAAATGTTTAACTTGGAAATGGCTCCCTTCAAAGGCTTTATGAATTTCACCTTTGATTTAATTTTGATGAAGTAATAAAATCATTATTGAATTTTCTAATTTGTCTGTAAATTGTGTTTGAAAATATATTATAAAAATTACTAGTTAAAGATGTACAGAGGTGCCTGGGTGACTCAAGCATCCAAATCTTGATTTCAGTTCAGGTCATGATCTCACAGTTTGCGGGATCAAGCCTCCATGTGGGGCTCTGCACTGACAGCACAGAACCTGCTTAGGATTCTCTTTCTCCCTCTCTCTGCCCCTCCCTTGCTTGTGTGCAAATATGCACATGTTCACACTCTCTCTCTCACAAAAAAAAAAATCACAAATTTAAAAACATGTATAATGTATACATTCTATAAAATAAAAGCTATAGTTATCTTAAATTATAAAAGATCTACATTAAGATTATAGTGAATAAGAGAGCACTTTTGTAGGGAAAAATTCATTCTTCTAGAGTAGCCCAAATGAATCCACAGTAGACTTTAAGCAACTGTATATAATTCTATATAATTTATTTCTTGCTGAGAAGTTTTAGGTTTATGTTGGTTCTATGAGGAAAGTTCCTTATATTACTCATTGCTCTAAAGATCAACAGTAAGATTCAAATAGCTTTCGATAATACTCTTTTGCCTTTGAACCAAAAGTGCACTGTCTGTACTTCAAGGCATTAGATCTAAGCCAAGTTACCTTACTTTAAATGAAGCAAGAGTTATTTTTTGAAAGGCAAAACTAAAAAAGGAGATAAAGTATATATAGATTTTCAATATGAAAGTAAGAAAAAAATAAAACTGACTCTTAAAAAGTTTAAAGACAGCAATCTTTACTGTCAATGTGCTGAGAAAAGAAAACAAAAAGAATATTCCTCTTACCTCACAGCCATATGATTACATTAGCGTTTTTCTATTTGCTCTGCTATGTAGGAAATCTATCTTTATGTACTAGGAAGCTCCACTGGAAATAGTGCAGAGAATGTTTAAGGTAAAAAATAAAACCCAAAAAACAAAAACCTTTCTACTAATAGTCTTTGAGATGAAAAATAACTTTGGAGGCAAATTACTGAAGAACTATAGAGAGCACCCAGATAGGAATAGCAAGGAAATGAGCAGAGCTGATAGGGATCAATCTGTCCTATGGCCACCTACCTGTAACAAGTGGGGCAAGAAACAGTACAATCCGGGAGAGTGAGTTTCAAAAGCCATCATGAACAGCCTCTAATTCCCATTTTGGCAGGAGAAACACTATTGTAATCTCTGCCATCTTTCTAAAGCTCCTCAGGGCTAATCCCTGGAGATGCAGCCAGAGCCACTGCAGATACTGCTGACTCCTCCTTCCCTGCTTATCTGTCCGTACCCTCCACGGAGAGGAGGAAGCCTGGACAGGGATGAGGAGTAATGTGGAACAGCTTCATAGGATGGGTAGCCTTATCATAGTGGGCTACTGAGAATTAGTGAAAAGTTTTATTAATCAATTTTGGAATGGCTCTGTCTGCTAAGCTGGTCTCTAAAAAACACCCTGTAGAACATATACCAGAACAAAGAGCAATGCATATGTAACAGACACATTCACTGGTTTGTCCCCATAACCAGATATTTAGGCTTGATTAGCCATTGACAAAACTGGAAACAGGGAGATTTTCAAAGGCATTAGAAGATCCTGATGGCTGGACCCCCTGAGAAGCCTGAGTTTGGATTCTAAGATCACCAGAATATCTGCCCATTACAGGAAAGCTCTTAGTCTACACCTTGTTCCTGAGAATGGCACAGAGCCTCACAAGCCACTCTATGGTCACTGCCATGTGTGGGTGCACCGTGTAGCCACAGGTCCTCAGTGTCCTGATCACACCAACTTTGCCATAAAGACACACACACACACACACACACACACACACACACACACACACACACACACACATCAGTGTTCTTTTTCTTTTTTTCATTAAATCTTAAATAGTGAAGTCTGAGAAGCAGCAATGCTTTTGTTTACACATCTGTTCAAACAAAAGATTAAAAAAGAAATCTCCCTTTGGGAAGGGCCAAACTCTATAAACATATAAGAAGTCATAAACTTCTTTGTCTTTGCAAAGCAGGGAATCAGGAGTATTATAAAAATATGTAGCACATTCATTCAAATGGATCTGAGTGTCTAAAAGGACAAAAACTTTTAAGGGTCTTTGCCTAAGTGTGAAAAAGCTCCTATCTTCAAAGTAATCATCAAGATTTTTGCCTGGATGTAGGAAATATTCCTGTAAATGCAGTTTTCCAATACTCAGGAAAGCCTAAGGCAACTATGAGCTACCCCTGAATTGTCTCTACTCATCCTCTGGAGAAAAGCCAGCTGGTTGGAGGACCCACACAAATACATATCAAAGTCAAATTTTCTGCATGTTTAAAAATGACATTCATTTTATCTGAAAAAATTTAAAAAACCCACTTAGATTCAAATCCAAAATCTTTTGGGGGGTTTGTTATTGCTGTTCTGCTTTATTCTTGGGAGAATAGTTATAATCCAGCTATATTTATGTATCTCTATCTGTATCTATATATCTCTATTTTTTAATAGTATTTTTCTTTCTAAGCAAGGCACAACAGGACAACTTTACAATGGTGGTCCTGAGCCTAGGTTCCTTTTTCATCCACAACAGGCCATTTCTCATTGTCTGACAGACCTATGTATCTAAAAGAACAAAGTGATAGCCCTGGGAGAGCTGGTGAATACAGGGGGGTGTGGGGCACACACTGCAAACAGAAATGGAAACGCCCCATTTCCTTGGGATCTGTGAACCTGAAGACACTGCCAGAGCAGTCATCTGTGGAAACAGGCCAGGTGAGACAGTGGCAATCACCACAGCCTGCAGTGCAGACTAGTATGGGGGAGTGTTCACTATGACTGTCAGTTCTCCATGGGAGTGTGGTCAGGGCATCAATTCCCTCTAACACCTCCTATAGACAAAGGCTAGTGCAGGATCTGGGCCCTTCTAGGGTAGGAGTCAGAGCACTGGACTCAGTACCTCAGGCCCTAGGGTCCAGAAGAAACTTGGGGAAGTTTTGTAACTTTCTGAGCCTCATTACCCTGGGGAATGATGAGTGATTTGGGGATCAGGATCTAAGGGGTTAGGAATTTGGATCAGGGACTTCCATTGGTCTTTTCATACTTAAAATTCACAATTCTGGGGCGCCTAGGTGGCTCAGTTGGTTCAACATCTGACTTTGGCTTGGGTCATGATCTCACTGCTCATAGTTTGAGTCCTACACCGGGCTCTATGCTGACAGCTCGTACTCTGTGTCTCCCTCTTTTTCTGCCCCTCCCTCAGTTGTGCCCTGTTTTTCTCTTAAAAATAAATAAACATGAAAAATAAAATAAAATAAAACTCACAGTTCTACCAGTCCTTCTAAGATCTCCAGAAAGTGGTGATCAATAGGTCCTCAGCATCTTGCAGCCCTGATGCCATGTTGAATGTATGTATTACTTAGATTATTATAAAACTTTCTCTAAAGACCATTTGAAGGTCCTGTACTTGTAATACCTGGTATGTGAAAAGATCACAGAAGGTGCCGCTGAGGGAAAAAAATTAAAGAAAGCTTTCCCTGGCAGCCATCTGTCCCTGCCTTCCTTTTCAGCAGCTGGCACTTCCCACAGGGAGCTTAGGCTCCTCACTTGCCTCCTTCAGACCTTGGGCTGGAGTTAAGGCTTCTAAGTATAGGCTGACAAAGCCACCAATGGTTCTCTAGCATCTTGGGAAGATCATTTCAGGCATGTCCCAAATGACAGAGACATTGCAAATAGTTGTAATGCTCAATGCAGGTTATTATTAATAATAAAGTACTGAAATTCATGAATGATTCACCTTTATAGCAAATTAGAGTGGATTCCCTATGACCACATCATTTTCATCTCTCCTATTCTGATATGCCTTCTTAAATCCTGTAGAAAAGGAAGTAAAGCTTTCACATAGAGAAAGGCCAAATAAAAGTATGTCCCACTAGAAGTGAATTTAATGATCAAGTTCCTCTCTTTAGATGGTCCAAGATGGCAGTTCTGAAACTTTATGGATCTTAAGACCTCTTTACACTTTAAAAATTGTTAAAAACAAAAGAGCTTTTGTTTGTGTGAGTTTTACCTATTAAACATTCAAATATATTAATTACTCCATTAAAAATAAGGTGGGGTATCTGGGTGGCTCAGTCAGTTGAGCATCTGACTTCAGCTCAGGTCATGATTTCACGCTTTGTGAATTTGAGCCCCACACTGGGCTCTGCACTGTCAGCTTGTCAACACAGAGCCCATTTCGGATCCTCTGTCCCCCTCTCTCTGCCTCTCCTCTACTTGCACTCTCCCCAAAATAAAGTATTTAAAAAAATAACAATAAGCCAATTACACGTTAACCTGAATAACTTTTTATTTTTATTTATTTATTTTCAATGTTTATTTATTTTGAGAGAGTGAGCACGTGCATGTGCACTTGCATGACAGAAGCCGGGGAGGGGAAAAGAGAGAGGGAGAGAGAATCTGCACCATCAATGCAGAGCCTGAATCACGGCTTGATATCATGAACTGTGAGATCATGATCTGAGCTAAAATCAAGAGCTGGATGCTTAACTGACTGAGCCACTCAGGCTGCCCCTGAATAACTCTTTTTAACAACAACAACAAAACATTTTATACTTTTCAAAGCAAACAAAAAATTAGAAAGAAGAGTGGCTATGTTTTTTACATTTTTGTAACTATCCTTAATATCTGGATTAATAAAAGACAGCTGGATTCTCATCTCTGGCTTCCGCATTCAATCTGTTGTAACCAGGTTCTTTTGGTCGGAGTATATGAAGAAAATAAGCATCATATAGATATGTAGTTAGAAAAGAGAAGAATATTTTAATAGCCTTTTCAGATAATTATAGATATTCTTTTTTGATACTATATCAAAACTGAATTAAGGTTAGTTTAATGTAAAATCTGAAACCATATCAGTAAATTTTTATATTGTTAAAATTAAAATTCATTGGCATATATTGTCCTTTGGACAGATTTTTTCCCCTATGCATAACTTAGTGATATTCACTGGTCATTTGGAAACAACAATGAACTGAGTTATGTAGATCTTTAAAATGTGACATATTCAATTATACAGCATTGGTAAATCATATTTGTTGTTAGCATCACTTATTGCATCAGGAAAAAATATGTAAGCATAGGGAAGGTGTCATGGTCATGGTGGAAGATACAAGATTTTCAACAATTTAATTGAAAGCTTGAATTTTATCCCTGGTAACATATCCATACCTACTGTTTTGCTTGAAGTCCCATACTCCCTAGGTTCATTTTTTTTTTTTTTTTTTAAAGAGAGAGAGAGACAGCATGAGCAGAGGAGGGTCAGAGAGAGAGGGAGACACAGAATGTGAAGCAGGTTCCAGGCTAGCTGTCAGCACAGAGCCCGATGCGGGGCTCGAACCCACGAACCATGAGATCATGACCTGAGCCAAAGTCAGATGCTTAACGACTGAGCCACCCAGGCGCCCCTCACTAGGTTCATTTTTAAGAAATTACCTACCAAATCTAAATAACCAGTCTGTCTGTCATCCATTCTTTCAAGTACAAATGATGTTTTATTAAAAAAAAAAGTGTCCAGTTCACTTTTCTTTTTAAAAATTTTTTAATGTTTTATTTATTTCTGAGAGAGGGAGAGAGAGAGAGAGAGACAGCGAGCAGGGGAGAGCCAGAGGGAAAGGGAGACACAGAATCCGAAACAGGATCCAGGCTCCAAGCTGGCTGTCAGCACAGAGCTCCATGCAGGGATCGAACCCACAAAATGTGAGATCATGACCTGAGCTGAAGTCAGATGTTTAACGACTGAGCCACCCAGGCATCCCTCTAGTTCACTTTATAGCTCAACTATACAAGTGCTTATCTTATGTACACTTCCTATTTTATCAAACAGAATAGAAAAAAAGATGAGTATAAAGGGTTGAGAGTTGATAAAAATGAGCCATTTTTATCAAGGATAGAAATCAATCAAAGATCTTCATCAGAGAAACTAGTTTTCTTGTCCTGCAAGTATGTATAGAATCCAGCGACTACTAGGTATGATTTGGGGCCACTCACTGATTCATACTAAGTTGCCAGCAGTTTTCTCCTCACTGGTTTGGCACCATTTGCTCAATGTCAACAAGTGAAAAGGGGACTTCGAAATATTCTGAGAATAGATCGGACCTTGCAGACCCCTGAAAGAGTCTCAGATATCTTAGAGGGCCACGGACCACATTTTGGGAACTGTTCATCTACAATAAGCTGACATGCCTTCAATCAGCACATACATGATACCTCCATGCTGGAAACTCTGACCAGGATGATCGAGAGTGGATTTTGGTTTCACCCAGCTTTATGCCTACACACAGGAAAAGGCTCCCCCACTTCTTGAGTGAAAACAGAAGAGTCTTTCTGTCTAGAATAATGATTCCCAGCTCCAGGCCTGGCTCCTGGCCTTCTTCACCAGGGAACGGTTAGATACTCTGCACATGTTGAAAGTTACTTGTCGGAGTATAAACTCTAACATTTCAGTCTGTTCAGGTCAGTTTAACATCTTTTGATTATATCTCTACATGCAAGGCCTTTCATGATGTGTTCCTGCAATGCAGTCTTACTCTTCCTGATGTCCAATATAGGCTGTCCTGTTTGTCACTACTGCCAAACACATCATGGGTATTCATTTCTGGAGCCAAATTTCCTCAGCCTTGCCTTCTGCCCAACGTAATTCTACCCATGCTTGAAGGTCCAGATTCATGAGACTTTCCTTGCATACTTTTTTTTTTTCTGGCATTGTTATTTCAATTTCTCATCTGATAGCTTTATTATATAAATGGAATCTACCTTTATTTAAAATGTTATGTAATCACATACAGCATAGCAAGCCAAGTAGCAACAATGTTTCACGTAGGCCAGAAATCCTAATTTCACCCACCAAAGGAATACAACAAGACCAGGGCTCTCTTTGAATAGGTGGGACCCCTATTCTATTGGAAACTATTTTGATTGCTTAGACCTTACCTACGTAACTGGAGCTATACAAGCCTCTAACACAGAGAGCAACTATATATATATATATATTTTTATATTGAGTCTTGAATCATTTATCTGACAGTCTTTCAATAAATGAATGTTGGATGAAAAAACATAACACAAGTAAGAAAAATTTTTGGAAAATAATTTACCAAAAGCAAAAAGCTCTTCCCCCTTAAGGTATTCATTACTTCACCTGGCAACAGTAACAGGACAGCCTTAAATGCTGAATAAAAGTAGGTTATGGCTTTCCAATTCCATTTTTAAGCAGTTGCTGCTACAGTCATGAAAATTGTTTACAGATTAATTGAAAGTTGATTCTGATAGTAACTTGGCTACGAGATGACATTACCTTTAAAATAAAACATCAACTCACCCACAATCCTGACGTAAAAGTGGTGAGAGCTGACTCTGGTCATGTTAAAAGGGATATTATCCTCATCAGGAAATTTGCAAAAATATCACAAATTCCAATGTTAGATTAAGGACCACAGTTCAAATATATTTATCCTGCCTACAGCCAATCTACTACACAAGAATTCATGCTCATATTAAAAATTAGAGTAATTCCTCACATTTTTTATTTGTAGACTCTCTTTGAGAAGGCATTATTTAGTACCTACTAGAAATTCAATTAAAATCAGTAAGCTCTGATTGAATATCTAGGTATCAGGTACTGTCCTAGCTCTAGGGAATAGTAAGCTTCCATTCCTAATGCAAAAGATTTTCACAGTCTAACCAGTAATACAATGGCAAACATTGTTGATGGCCTACCAACAGCCACTATTACTTTCCATGTTGTCTGAACAAAATTGTAGTTCTCTTAGAGATGTGCTCTGGGAAGGTGGGTTGCTCTCTCAGTTCCCAAGGGGGATAAACAGAGATTAAGCAAGCTACTCATGCATGTTTTGCCACAAAGATTGTTCTCTTCAACAAAAGGAGATATGTATGAGAGAACCACACCTTTCTGTCTTTGGATGCATTTGATAAGACAATGGGTTTCAAAGATGCAGTGATCATCCTGCAACATGAGTCAAAAGGCCCAGGGACTAAATGTTGACTTACCAAGGCCAGTGATGCAGAAAATGAGAAAGCCTGAATCCTTACAATGTGATTGGGCTCTAGCACTAAACCTAGAAATACTCCTCAACAGGCTAGCCATTATGTGAATTAGTTCAATGGCCCACTGTATAGCTCACTTTGATAAATTCATTAATCTATTAATTATCTTTTTTGAAATATAATTAACATAGAATGTTACACAGTTTCATAGTGATTTGATATATCTATACATTGTATTAGGCTCACCATAAGTGTAGTTACCATCTGTCACCATATAGTGCTATTAGAATACCACTGAGTGTATTCCTTATGCTGTACCTTTCAGCCCTGTGACTTATTCATCCATAGCTGGAAGCCTGTATCTCCCACTCCCCTTCCCCCATTTTGCCCATCCCCCCACCCTCTCTCCTCTGGCAACTATCAGTTTGTTCTCTGTATTTATGAGTCTGTTTCTGCTTTCTGTTTATTTGTTCATTTGTTATGTTTTTTAGATTCCACCCATAAGTGAAATCATATGGTGTTTGTCTTTCTCTGACTTATTTTACTTGGCATAATGTCCTCTAGGTCCATTCATGTTGTTGCCAATGGCAAGATCTCATTTTTTGTGGCTGAGTAAAATTCCATCATATGCATACACATATTCTTTATCCATTCATCTATTGATTGACACTTGCATTGCTTCCCTATCTCGGCTACTGTAAATAATGCTACAATAAACATAGGGGTGCGTCTCTATTTTCAAATTAGTGTTTTCATTTTTGGGGGGGCAAATACCCAGTAGTGGAATTACTGGATCTATGTTTTAATTTTTTGAGGACCCTCCATACTGTTTTCTGTAGTGGCTTCACCAGTTTGCATTCCCATCAACAGTGCACGAGGGTTCCTTTTTCTCCATGTCCTCACCAACACCTGTTGTTTCTTGTGTTTCTGATTTTAGCCATTCTGACAGGTGTGAGGTGATATCTCATTGTGTTTTTGACTTGCATTTCCCTGACAATTAGTGATGCTGAGCGTCTTTTCACGTGTCTATCTGTATAGGCTAATTGTAGATGCGTATCCTTTTCCTTGCAGCGGCGAGCATCCGGTAGACATACACATATTATGTATTGTATGTACATACTACGTAATACAATGGTGAGTACTATAGCAGATACACACACATAAAAAATGAAGAGGAGGAAGACATTTACACTGCTTTGGAGAGGCCATAGGGGACAGCTGTCATTGATGATACAAAGGGTAGGAGTTCAATAAGTAGACACAGGTGAAATGGAATTTTACACAAAAGAACCACAGGAGCAAAGGCATGGCAGGGTAAAGGTCCACAGTGTGCCTGGAGGCTGGTTCATAATCTGAAAGCTGACCAGAAGAGCCCGTTCATCTTCATATCCCTAGGGGCTAGCACAGCACCTGGTACAGAGTATCAATAATTTTGAGTAAGTGTCTCAGAATGAGAATTAAAAAGCAGGCTAGGGACAAACTGAGATAGGCCATGTGTGCCATGAAAAAGCAGCATAAGACATTTTACATAACTTTGGAAGACAGAAAATTAAGGTCCAAAAGTGATTGTTTAGATGTATTACTGCTAGATGAGGAAAGCTCACAAAGTCATGAACGGGTGGGAATATCTTTTCTGGCCCTGTTACTCATGTTCTCCCTTCTTGAGTGGGTTTCCTATACCAGCACTGCAGCCAACAGATGACAAGTAAGGAGTGAAAATGAAGAATACCAGCATTTATGCTGCTCTAAAATGATTAAGATCCTTACATGATCTGCCAGGGCATGCGATTTAACATTAACTTGTGGAGTTAAGACTTGAGGAGCCTTGACTTCATAGTGAAAATGGGTGTGTCTTATGTAATACTTTCACGCAGGAATTCAAATGATCGTCATTTGCTGAACCCCCACTCTGTGTTGCCTGTTGCTAGGCTGTGGTGTTTATAAAAGTGTACACCATGGTCTTGGTCCTTGAGCAGCCTGGAACCTATTTGAGGAGAGAACAAACACACCTGAGGTAAGCAACACTAATGTGGTATCCACCATGTCTACAGTGATGACTGGCACAGAGTATGTATGGGTGTGAAAGGAACTTGGAACAGAGTGATTTCTGAAGACTGAGACTTTATGAAGGGAAGTGGAACTTGAATTGGGTCCACTTGGAGTAGAGGATCAGACTGTAGATGATATGGTTACAGAGGTGTAGACTGAGTAAATTTATTGAAGACCATGTGTGCCAGGCAACCTGAGAATACTTCTCATTCAGATAAGGACAGACCATTTTCCCTGGCTCAATAAATATGTCCAATGGTAGCTCTGAACAATGTTTAAGCCATCTTCAGAGGATCTTCAGAAAAACCAGGGAAGTTGTTCATGGAATAGTATAAACCACTTAAAATTCTCAAAACACTGTACCCTTACTGAAATTGAAAACCTAAAGTTATTCAAAAGGTTTCAATCATATGTAAGACACTATTTTAAATCTCTGGTGTTATCAAAAGTGAGTCAGGGATATATCCTGCTATCTGGAAGTCCAGACTTTCATTAGAAAAGAAGAAAAAGATGTGTACTTATAAAACAAATCTGGAAGTCATATTTTAGAATAACAGGCCATAGAAAGTACTATAGGGTAAAGGAGAAAGAGTAAGAAATGTAAGAAGAGGGACATCTCAGTTCCAACGTAGGGAGGAGTTGGGGCAGGCTTTGTGGTAGAGACGACAGGATCTGAGGTAGGTTCTGAAGGGTAAAGAGATTCGGAGATTTGGGGGATGAGAGAATTAAGGTTCAAGGTTATTCCTGGTAGAGAAATAGCATAAGAGAAGAAAGTAAAAAATCATGTCTTTGTCAAAACATCTTTGGCACAGTAGATATTGCCAACAGTGTCACTGCTAACTTCTTGAGTCCAGACAGAGCTTTAACTATCTGACAAAATATTTCTTAAAGTGAAGGGTACTGATTTTTTTTAACTGCTAAAGTAAGAGTGACTCTTCATAGGCAACTTATTTTGAAAAATTAGACTGATTTGTTATAATGGAGAAATAAAACAAAAAACAAAAAAACCCAAAACCTTCAGAAGAAACTGAAGGAAAAAGCACAAGAGAAGATAGATGGATTGAAAACCGTAGGGATTTAAGCTGACTGACACTATTGAGCCGGAGGAAAGCCACTTATTTACACTTTCATTTTTTAAAAATCAGTAAAATGATATATTTGCATTAAATAGTCTCCAAGAATCCTCCAAATTCTGAAAAACTATGACTTGCTAGTCTTATAATTTTGCCTCACTAATCCTATGAAAATTCAGAATTCATATGTGTAGAGACAGAATTCTCAGATGACAAGGCAATAGGTGATTCCATGATGTGGCCATTCCAACTGATACCATGGTTTTCACAGGATAATATATAATTTGAAAAGGATGCTTAACTTTCTTTAAGTCATGAGGTAAAGTCAATCAGAGTTCAATGTGGTCTTCTATCTCTAAGCTTTTATAATGAGAAGGCTTTGTTAAAGAAATAGTACTTTTTAGCTATTTAGAATCTTCCAGCTATTCTCAACAGAGAAACTATTCTAAGAAGCGACATCTATCTACTGTGCAATTGGAACAATGGCCAGGTAGGAGGAGAGTCAGAATACAACTATTTCCTGATAGGCAAAATATTATTTTTTCTCAGTCCACTTCATTATAAAATCAGTTTATAATTCCTTTCAAATATAATTTTTTTCTATAGAATTCTTCATGACAAGTGAGTCACAGCTCAAGGTGGGTCCTTCATCTATAAAACTAGAGAAGACTAGATATCTTTTATGGTATTCTATTCTAACATATGCTATTATTAGTACAATTAGCAACAAAAATTGTATTGAGTCACTGTAGAGAATAAGAGAGGCAGTTTCAGTCATCACCCTTACTGATCAGCAATAATCACAATTACAACAATAAAAATTTATATTTTGAGTAATTTTAATGCCTTTATGACAAGGAGCTGAATATGTTTTGTACACATCAGGTCATTTGTCCTGTTTCTCCATTAATCCAGGTAATGCCACTTCCCACTATGAGGAAGGACGCCACATCCACTCATAGACACCGGCTAGGAGGGGACTAGGTGTGCTTGTTTCAAGTTAATACCAGATTCTCCTCCTTCTGACTAGGTAACAGGTGTTCTTCATAATTGATACACCATCTTTCTGAATCGATACTAGTTCCAAAAATACAAACTTTTCATGCCACCACTAGTTACATAATTTCATACATATACACACAAAATTTAAAAACTCTTGATCTTCACTGAGATTATGCGAAAGAATAACTTTCTGATATAAATACCATAAAATTAACTAGCTACAGAAAGAAAACTGATGAAACCATGAAAAATCCCACCTAGTAAGAGTTAATTTCGTTACATGCTGAAACCATAAACCTTCCTTACTCAAATACTTCATAAACCAGTCATTTGTGAACGATTAAACCATCATGCCATTCAGTATCCTGAAAAATAGGATAATGGAATGCTCTATCTCCCCAAAGTCTGCTTCACTGTAAACAGTCCATCCCTCCTTGCTGACTCCAAAAGCTGTATAAACATACTGCAATCAAATCCACCATAGCTCATAGAAATCCTTTCTTTAAGTAATCTACAAAATGCCAACCTAATACAAATACAAGAAAGAGGAGTTCTTACTAACACGACATTTTGTATTTACAGTATTCTGAACAGTGCTTAAACCTGCACGGGTTATAAAAGGCACCCTTCCCCACACTCCCCCCTGGCCCGGGCCGACAGCATGCATAGGCCTTTCGTTTACACCACACTGCAATAACATAAAGAAGGGTTTACTATTAATCCAGGTTTTACTACAAAGCGACCCGTTATTTCTCTGTCAAACACTGGCAAGAGTGCCAAGTGTCTGTCATCCAATTCAGGGGATTAAGTCTTCTTTTATAGTCTGATACTTGTACCAATTTATAAAAATACAGATATAGTTTCTTAGAGTTGGTCACAGTCTATATTTTGGCTTGGATTCAGGCAGCAGAGGTTGACCATGACAGCTGGCAGGAAACTGAGGGAGAATACATCCTCCGCCTCCCAGTCACCATGTCTCAGTTGCCATAGTGATTAATCCTTAATTGAATGCTGTCTTTGTACGTTTCTTTTCAGAAAACTTTAACTATACTTAAGTTGAAAACATGCAGTTGACTGAAAAAATGAGGCAGCACATCACAAACAGGTATAGCTAAATTCCGAGACATACTTCCATATATTAAAGGAACAAATTAGCTCTAATAAAGGTATTATCAGTTCTTTTGAATGCTTAAAGCATTTCTTTCTGGTCTGAGCTTAGACCTAAATCACACAGGTTTTTCCTCCTGTTATCAGACATCTCATCTTTTAAAATAAGCGGTCTTCAGACATGGTTCTAAAATATCTAAGTGCAATTTAAGGCAAAACTAGTTCTTATCTTAGATAGTTTGTATTCCTCAATAACAAAGGTATGCTTAGAAATTTATTATAGGAGAGACAGGTTTTCATTTGGGACATCTATAAAATGTCATATAAATAGAAATTAATTTATAAAAGTACAAACTGTCAGAAACCAAAGGCAACATGAAAAAGATAGTATATTTTAGGCCTCTTCTTAATATATTGTTGAATTTGAAAAGCATGTTCAGACCTCTTGTCATTTTGGCTATCAATAATTACACCGAAAGGACTGAGAAACTCTGAAGACCATAGTAGTTTATCAAGGATTGTGGTATACACTACTTCTCTTTTGTAACTTTTCCATTTAGTATATTCCTTTGCAATTTAGTTAAAAGCCCTTACTTAGATTCAACTACAGTATTCCTTTGAAAGTGAAATATTTGCATATGGTGGCCACTGTTAATCATGTTTTGCCTTCATACAAAGAAACAGGATTTGTTTTCTTTTTCTTAGGAAACGAGACAACGTATCTGCATCTGGCTGCAGACACACACACACACACACAGACCACACACACGTGCACACACACACAAACACACAGTCTTTTCAAACAGAAATAAAGATCTCTAATAAAACTGTGGTGACAGACAAGAAACACTCAGAAGAATTCTCAGTAATAAAGGTTCTGGATGTGAGCCCCAAGATGAAAGATACTGTACTGTAGGTGGGAGGTCTGGGGATTTCTGGAGACTTTAGAAGCAAGAGGTTTGCAGATAATTTCTGACACTATTGCTTTTACCCTGCTTTGTTTCCCTTTACCTTAGTTTATTCTCTTTTCTTTCCATAACTATTTTTAATTTTTTTCAGAACTGCAAATTCACTGATGCCACCCACCAACATACTACAAACTACAAAACCTCTCAGTGAGTGACATACAAATCTCCCTAATCGAAGATGATGGTATGTTTCACTAATTTACTCATTAAAGGTGTTGAAGTAATTTTGGCCAGATATGATGAAATCAGTGACTGTGAACATTTTTTTTTTGTAAAAATTCTGAGATGGCCTTGAAATGTTGAGCATGCATGAGTGGGAGAAGGGCAGAGAGAGAGGGAGACACAGAATTCAAAGCAGGCTCAGGCTCTGAGCTGTCAGCACAGAGCCCAACTAGAGGCTCAAACTTCCATGAAGTTGAGGAACCATGAGATCATGACCCGAGATGAAGTCAGACAGTTACCCAACTAAGCCACCCAGGCACCCCTCTTGTTTTCCTTTTAAAGGGAGTCCAAAGCCCCAGATATGCTAATATCACCCATTTAAAAAATTTATAATTAAATATGGTTGTATACAATTATTTATGGATTATTTTTCTTCATTGATCCCCACCTTCCAGGGGTATTAGAGACCTGATATTAGTCTTATCTAGTGGTAATAATAACAATACTTATTATTCATTGAGTGCTTACTTTGTGTCGGGTACTGTTGATAGGATTTTTACCTCAGTTAGTCTTCACAACAATTTTCTGAGGTAAGAAGTATAATTATTTGTATTTTAAACACAAAGAGAGGCACAGAGACATTAAGTCCCTTTCTCATGGTCACACGGGAAGTATACGGGAGAGCTAGAATTTAAACTCTGACATTCTGAGTAGAGTACAGTGCATGCCATAGGCTAGTTGTAGCTATTAAAATTCCTTCTGCCACCGGAAGAGTACAGAGTTCAATAAATTGAAAAGGAAACTCATATTATATGAGTTCTTTATTACCAATTAAACTAAAATGAGGAAAGCATGAGAATATCTCAGGGGTTGTAGTTTTATGTAAAAAATACAGTAGGTTTAGTTTTTGAGGTTGGTGAAAGACTACGATCATAAACATGTATGAGCACTATCTATTTTGAAAACTCTGATTTTCTTATAATAAGTAAGACTTTTCTTTCTGAATGCTAAGTTCATATACTGTCCCCAGGTAATTTTTGCCTATAGGTAGTATATTACAACTTTCAAGAAAGTACAGCCATATTGTTAACCTGATGTATTAAATTGTAGAGGCAAAATCTGAGGGACTAAATCTTACTCTGTTGGAATTTTACTGTATCAAGTATTGATTTAGAGAGGCTGGCCACTGAAATGAGCATGCTTGTACAGATTGTTCTTGGCCTGCTAGCATTGGTGGCATGGGGTTGGACCTCCTGCTTAGTGGCTTTAAAACTTCCCTGAATATTTTATACTCACTATGATTTAGTCATTAAACAACATATTTCTTCATACTCCCTGAAGGTTTACTAAGTTGGTCTGTGTGTGATGGGGACACATACACCCTCAAAGGGCATATTAGGAATCCTAGGGAATGAATATTCCAATTTGTTTCTCTGTAGGAAATGTGCCTCACTCTGAAAATCAATGTGAAGAGGCACAGTTCCTGATGTGACTGTGCTGTCTACCTATAGAATTTGGGGGCTAAAAAGATTCAGAACTACTGGTATTAAGGGCAAAGTGTATTTCTAGTATTCTTATTTTTACGACTTTCCTTAAGAAGTTTCCAAAGGGATGTTTTATTGCTTTTATATCTAGGGGGTTGCTTCTCAGGTCCACTTTGGAAAGAATCATATGAGGCTGCAAATTTCTCCTCTGAGAAATATTTAAATAAACTAACAACCACTTTCCAATTAAATTATTTCATTGACATCTACTACAGGGTTTGCTAAATTATGTGACATTTTCACATTAAAATTTATTTGTTTGGATAAGGGCATAATTTTAAAAAAAGGGGGCTATGGTTAAAAAATAACCCTAATAAAAATCAGCTGTCTATTTAAGAAATTCTGACAGGCTCTAATACAGCCAGTTTCTGGCAAACACAGCATATTGCTGACTAGCTTTTTTTTCAGATAGTTCCTACAAGAAATGCCCTCTACAGTGTTGGTTGAGAAGTGGTATATTCCTAGATCAAATGAGAATATAAAAAAGCAGCATAATGGGTCCTGAAACTATACCTTCGTGCATTGCATTGTCCCTTTGGAGTACAATAAAAAATGCTAAAAGCACAGCCTTCCAAATCCTGTTATTACATTTACTCTGAACAGACAACTGGCTGTTCACTAGAACATTCAATGTCCCCATTTAAAATTCCAGGTGACAAATTTCCTCAAATTAAGTGCTAGGAAGAGAGCTCTCCTCCCTAGAAGAGCCAGTATTTTCTTCCCCCCTTTTCCTTAAGGACAACTATTTAGCTCAGTGTTTCTCAGCAGGGTGTTATGGCATTTTGAGCAGAACAATTCTTGGCATGTGGGATGGCCCTCCCGCTTTCACAACAGCCATTTAGTATCCCTGGCCTTCAGACATTAATGCCAGTCGGGCACTCAGTCACTGTGACCACCCAAAGTGCCCAAACACATTTCCAAATGCAGTAGTTGAAAAAACACTAAATGGATTGCTTACTTTCTTTGTTTTGTCTACCAAGAAACTCGATCAAATTTGTCATTTTCAAAAAAAAAAATCTAGGTAAAAACATTATGTCCTATATATCTGCATTCTAATTTTCTTTTAGTCCTAAACTTCCAGTTTAATTTATATTTTCCTTGGTTCTGAACTCATTTTGTATTCTGATCTTATTGTTAAGACAATCCAAATTCTTCGTGGAACCAGAGGAACAATAAATAAAGACAGCTTGAAGGTTCATGGGCATTTCCCCCCGGCTTCCTTCTTAAAACTAACTAGAAACAAAGTATGTATCCTTGTAATACATAGTACCGACTTTTAACTCCTACACATAAAGTGGTAGAAAAACTAATCCTCAGCTCTTAGAAATAAAGAACAATAAGCCAAAGAGAAGAAAATATTTTTCAAACATTTGATGAAAGTGATTATGTGTAAATAAAATACATATATATAAAGCCTTATTTTTATATAACAGCAATTTGAATGAGAAAATCATATAGAAAGTATTTATTACTTATAACATTATATGAATCGTTTTGCTAAAAATATAAATTCTACATGAAGCTAGTTTTAGTGTGTGTGCCTTTATGTGGGGTGAAATATTTTGAATGGCATCTTACTATACACTTCCCGTTTTCTACATGAGAAGTGGTTTTGGTTCTGATTTAACTGCATGATCCCCTCAGATTTCTCATTTTTTAGCAAACTTTTATTGAGGGGAACTATTAAGCAATTCAACATTATTAGGCATTTAGATATAGATTTGCCATTTATTTATTTATTTGTTTATTTACATCTTTTTAAATGTTTATTTATTTTTGAGAGAGAGAGAGACTGAGTACAAGCAGGGGAGGGGCAGAGAGAGAGGGAGACACAGAATCCAAAGCAGGCTCCAGGCTCTGAACTGTCAGCACAGAGACTGACATGGTACTTGATTGAACCCACGAACTGGGAGATCATGACCTGAGCCAAAGTTTGAGGCTTAACCAACTGAGTCACCCAGGTACCCCTAGATTTGCCTTTTAATATAAAACATTTTTAGTGACTACAGTGCTCCAAATGGTGTTCCGTTTTTTATACTTTTTCGTATGTCACTTACAGCTACTTTGAAGGGAGTATTTAGAGAAGATCCTAATAACTAATTTCTATGAAAATGACATTAAATACTAAAGATGTCTGTACCCTATGTTCTCTTACCTTAGAAGTACAAACAGCTATGTTAGCAGGAAGCTGGGAAAACTGCTTCAATTCAAACACATCACGTGCTGCCCATCGGCTCATGTGATTTTCAGCTTTGCTTGATCCGATCACATTCTGGTTTGAGTGAATATAAGCCACTTCCTGAACGCCATCTAGGAGGCAAATGATGTTTATTAAGTGATATCTCATTGTGAAGCAATATAGTTGCACATATATTTTAAAAATTATCAGCAATACCACTAAACAGAGGTTATGGCTTGTTTTATTTTTAATCCTCAAGAAAACAGAGTCAGTATGTTAACATTACAATATTCTTTTAAAAAATTTGAAAAGAGAAAGAGTTCTAATATATTGGTCTACGTTAACTTGGAAATGACTTTCCATTCTCAACTATATGAGAACTTCTGAGATTAGGTAAAAACCTTTAGATTTAAACCTGAAATAAAGGGTTTTGGTAAAGAGGAAAGTCATGTGAAGGGTCATCTCTATGGATTTGTGGCTTCAGTTGATGTAAAAACTTTTTTACTAATTTAAACAGCAATTGTTTCAACACCAATTGCTAGCCTCATCTATGTGTTCCTTTAAACGTGTACTTGATTACAGCAATCGAGTGGGAGCATGAGGTTTGTGACCAGGGAGTTTCGTTTGGTTGGCTTTGTTGAGTTTTACTGTTTGTATTTTGTCTTTTTTGTACACATGCCCAGAGAATGTCAAGATTGGAAGCTTTTTAGGAAATGAAAAAAACTAACTTCCAGCTTTTATCTGAAAGAAGTTTAAAAAATGGCTACATTTTTTATTGCTTTGCTTCTAGGTACCTATAACTTACTTTTAAATTGTGGTCATAAAAGAGAAGGCTAGAACTGAGGTCTGTAAAAGCTCCGCAAACATCCCTGGCAATGAACCTCAGTTATGACCTTCAACACTTGTGCTGTTTCAGTCCTGAACCTCTCTCAACCCAAATGGACAATCATGAGAAAACAAGATGTTGTTAAATAAGGTAACTAAAAGGGCAACTACGATAAAATTCTCCCTAAATTTCAAAACACCAGGTAGCATGTATGGCAACAGTTTAAAACCTCCAGAAGGATTCAAGGATTCTTCTAGTAGAACATTTACTCTGATTTCTTAATTCTGATGACGTTTTATGCATTATTCAAAATAGGATTAGTTCCACACTACTGACATCTTCTACATAGTAAAAAAAACAAAAAACAAAACTCAGCTGATCTTTTACAGAACAGTTTATGCAATAATTCCTCAAATCTAAATCTAATTGTAGCATACACACCAAAAGATAGTCCAGTAGGGTATCAAAAAATATATCCTAATGAACTTTTGAATAACCACAAAAGAAAGCTTGCTTTGTAAATAAGTCAAACACGTATGATTAAAGTTTTTATATCAAATTATCCTTGCTTAGATATCACCTTCTTTCACATAGTTTTTTTTGGAATGAGTCAGACACTTTCAAAAGCAATGCTAACTCTTAAAATCACTAAACAGATTCTCAGCAGATGGTGGTGGCAGGGGATGTAGTTTTTCAATCTCCCTGAATCCCTACACAGAATGGACAGTAACGAGAGAGCAAAACAAAAGGCCATGGACAACACATACAAATTAAGATGACAAGATAACTTCCCTAAAAATACAAGAATTTGTATTTTTTGCCCTAAAATACAAATAGATGGGGACAACCCACCAATAGCTACACTGTGCACAGCATCAGGGTGCGAGTGAAGGAAGCAACAGGGTGGTGTCTGATGGATCTGAGGACAGGAGAGCCTAGAAGAGCCAACAGGTGTTCCCCGGCAAGCACAGTGAGCCACTTACAGATGAGTAGTTGAATCTGGGAAGGTTTTCCATTCTTTAAAGCTGAATGGGTACAGGGGGCTTATGAAAAGAAGGCCTGAGAGAATGAAGCAAGCTCCCTTTTAGGAACTCCCCAAACTGACCCACCAGGGCTCCCAGGTCCGGCCCTCACAGTGAAGATAACTGCTGGTCAAGAGTCAAAATGGACAGGGTAGGAAATGGGGGAAAAGAGAAGGCTTAGAGCGGAGCAGAGGGCAGGGACAGAGGCAGGAAATCCCACCACAGTTTTGAGCACTGCACCAAAAACCAGTTATGGATCTTTGTGAAATTGGAAAAAATTTCCTAAACTCTGCCTCACTTAAAAAATGCAGGGAAAATAGTTTCTATAAAAATGAGCAAGAGGATCAAATATCATAAAAATTATTGTGAGAGAAAAAAAGAGTATGTAGCAGAATGAAAACATGCCAGAAATGTGTGCTCACAAAGCAAATTAAAATTGTGATTTCCAAACAAGGTAAAAGACATTAAGAAAATGGTAAGCTACAGGAACCAACAACATTAAGTCAGAATTAGAATAACTCAGAAATGGGTGACGGGATTCAGAAAAAATTTAGAAGTTGAACAAAATTCAGAAATGAAGACTAAACTAGAAGGAACGTAGAGGGAATTAACACAACTACTGCTTTAAGAGAAATGGAAGGGTATTTTTAAGAAGTAAAAAGAAACAAAAAAAAGAGAGAGAAAGGACTTGAGATAACGTGACAAATACTGAAAACAGGCAAAGAAAACTGAATATTTGAATACCAGGAGTCTCTGAAGAAAACAGCCAAAGCAAAAGAATAGAAAAGGTAAGTAAAAATACTAGGACAAGAAAGTTTTCCTGAAATGAAAACCGAATTGAAACTACATTACGACAACCCTGACCCAGAATAACAAACAGTGCTACAGACTGAATGTCTTGGGTAGATAATAAGGTCATGAAGGCAGAGACCTAATGAATGGGACTAGTGCCCCTGCAAAGACAGACACAAGAGAGGCGATTTCTGTCTCCACTACACGGGGATGCAGCAGCTCCCACACACCAGGATGAGGGCCCTCACCGAGAACCTGACCAAGCTGGCATCCAGAGCTTGGTCTTCCAGCCTCCAGAACTATGAGAAATAAATGTTTAAGGCCCCCGGTCTGTAGTAGTTTGTTTTAGCAAGTAGAACTAAGTTAAACATTCAAACACAATGTCATAAATTTACTAGGCAAGAATAGAAAGAAAAAAAATTCTTTGGGCATCAAGGGGGAAGAAAAAGAACCTGTGATACAAAACTTCATGGCAAAAGAAAATGAAGCCTCATGTTTAAAATATTTCAGAAAAGAGTGAGTCAATGATTTTATATCTGGCAAAAATGACTTTTAAGTATAAAAGGGCACAAAGGGTTATCAACAGGAATCTCAGGGAAAGTTATTCTCACGAGCACTTCCTGAGGGAGCTACTAGAAAATAAGCTTCTGACAACCAAATGGACAGGAGAGACACTGACAGAAGGACTGAAGAGGAGCATTAAATTAATAGTTACCTAGAGGTCAAAACTAAAGGAAGTCTGGGGGTGGGGGGATGGGCTGTGATTCAGATGGGGCACGTGGGGGGAGTCCTGGGGTGGATGACAAAGTTCTCTACCTTGACCCAGGTGGTCTCCCCTTTCTCCTGCCACCCACCCATGTCCTCATTTGCGCCTCGGTGTAGCATCTGGATTACAGAGCTGTTTTACAAGCTAATTTAAGAATCCTTCACAGAACTATTTGCACAAAATAAATATGTAACATAAAGTTTCCAAAATGTATCTATAGTTACCTAAAAATTTATCCATCGATTCATACATTTGCTCTTGATTGACAACTCTCTCATTTGAAAATTTCACTGATTTTTTTGGTATCAAAGTGCTATTTTTCTTGTGGTTAGGTAATTTTGAAGAGAAACCGATCCTATCTTTTACAGTTTTTGGTGCATGGCTCTGTTTAGAGAAACTGATGTGGTGAACAGTTAAATCATCATCTGAGGATGAAAAATCATCGATAGCCTGAGGGCTACAATCCCCATCTGCTGCATACAGTTGATTCGTTTTCTTCATGGTTTTAGGACAAGTGTAAAGTTCCTTTTTATCTTTCTTTTTTCTCTTAAACCTCAAAGAACTAGTAGGTCTTTGCTTTCTTGCTCTGGACTCAGAGGAAATTTCAATGTCATCAGACTCGTCACTAATATCACTACTGCCTTTTCTTCTCATAATAGATTTCAGGGTCACATTCTCAGGATTTAATTGCTTTGAAATTAGTTTATTTCCTTTGACATCAGTCTTTCTATCATCACCATTATTTCTTATTTCTACAGGATGTTCTGTTTCAGAACCTTCAGATCCATCCATGAGTGGCTTAAACTTTACACCATTCTTGTCGCATCTCTGAGTTGTATACTGTGTGGGAAAGATGACATCACTATCTTCTGATTCTGTGACGTTCTGTAAAATGCAATGGTGGTCAGCTCTACTTTTAAAATTGTTCCCATCATCAGACTCAGAAGAAATATTTTGTTCTAAAATGTTCTCACTTTTATCAAAGATATGTTTTTCATTTGGATTGAGGGAGTTAGCTAATCTCTGATGTTTTGAAATACTAAGAGAGCTACAGCTTTTCTGATATCTAATGTCTTTGGCTTCTGTTGAAAGACATATGGGCTGTTGTTCATCAGAACTTTCACCATCGGAGGCAATATGTCCATCACTTTCCTCAACTGTATTACATTTTGTCTCAAACAATTTAGAGAAACCACACTGGAGTAAGGTAAGCTGTCCGGGAGAACCTGGCACTTTGCTTGAGTCAGAGGCTTTGTGTTTAGCAGTCTTTATTCTTGAGTTTCCCACTGATTCATCATCACTAAAATCACTGCAGAGATTACACGCTTCTTCTGAGGGCAACTCTGCAGGCTGTTCCAGACCTCTGTGTTCTTGACAGTCAGGGTCTCTAGGCTACAAAAGAAGTAGTCACAGAAACGTTAGAAAATGTCAAGATAATATCAAATCTGTCACACTGCAAGGGAATGAAATTTGGTCAGAAGATAACTTATGTACTAAGATACCATTTGGTATTTTCTAAAAGTACAACATTTAATAAACAAGTGAAAAGGATTTAATATTATAGTCTGGTAAACTCTTTTTTCAAGTTGAATAACTTTCCAAAATAAATAAAAGTTTAGACAGAATATGATATAATCAAATTATCTATAAGGAAAACAGAGAAGAGCAGTCAGCTTCCAAGATTCAGGGACTGATTCTGGTCTCCAAAGTGAGAAGGTACACAACTTCATTGCTTTCCATGGTCCGGCACATACTTCCAACCACACTTTAAGAAAAAGGTAAATTTGCAGGCATTAACAAAGTAAAGAATTCATAACTGGAAAATGGTTCTAATAGATTAAAAATAAGAATAAAATCTGATAGAATCTTGACCATCAGAAATAAAGAAAATATTTTAGATATTTTGAAGTAAAATTTGCTACAAATTTAAATCCAGTATTTATTATTTTTACATCAACTGGAGCTGAATATATCCTTCAGTTTCTTAAAGCTGAAGGATATTTGTAATGATTTGGGGAAACTTTTATCCATTAATTATTCCTTTTTATAAATCCAGTAATACCTCTGCTAGCATTTGATATTCATGTATTTCTACTAAGTTAGAAAAATAGTCACCCGTATTCCAAATCATTAAGCTGGTATGAATTTACACTTAAATCCCTAAATGCAAGAAAAATCCAGCAACAATAACAAAATTATCAAAAAACCTACATGTGCATTCTTTACTTTTGAAGAGGCCTTATGATGACAATATAGATTTTGTAGTGTGTGAGATGACAAACTACCAGAAAGATCACAAGATCAGGGACACAAAATATCTGTTAGAGAATAATTTTGATGTTTGGATTTAATAATCTTAAACACAAGTTGATTACTATTTTTCTATTTAATTTGTTGTTTAGTGAAAAATTTAGTTAGGTTGGATTGGTCACCTATACAGTGTATTTAATTTTGGATTTACAGTTTGGTATACTTAAAATTCCAGTTTGGATGCAAATGACTGGTGATTGTTCCCAAATGTGTTCTTATGATATGAAATGTTAAATTAGCCTAAATTATTTTAAAAAATTTTTAATGTTCATTTATTTTTAAAACAGAGAGAGAGAGAGTAAGAGTGAGAGGGCACATGCATGCTCATGTGGGAGGGGCAGAGAGAGGGGGACAGAGGATCTGAAGTGGGCTCGCCCCGATAGCAGAGAGCCCTGGGCTGAAATTCACAAGCTGCGAGATCATGACCTGAGCTGAAGTCAGATGCTTAACTGACTAAGCCACCCAGGGGCCCCGAATTCACCTAAATTATCATTTTTACTAATCATCCTCAGCTTTGTATCTTTGATGTTTTTCAAAGACTTTTTTCTTTACACATTGAAAAATAAAGAAGAAGAAAAAGAGCTTAATACTGTCCCAGTACATGTTTTCTAGGAGTGGTAGGCTACAGATGAAAAAATTCCTTACCGTTTCTTGTTTGTGTACTGGAGGCTCCTCTTTCAACCATGTTGTGGCTGTCATGATCCCTGCTTCTACTTTGCCTTCTCTCTATAAAAAAATGCAAGAGTTGTAAACTACGGGGTAAAAACAACCAAATAAACAATAGCAATGGCATGCTGAAACTTGGGAGTTAAGAAAAACAAACTGAGAGCAGCTTGCTTTCTCTCTGTCTCTAATACGGAACGCTTCACAAATTTGTGTGCCATCCTTGTGCAGGGTCTATGCTAATCTCGTATTGTTCTAATTTTAGTATATGTGCTGCCCAAGTGAGCACCGCTTTAGCTTTCTATGTTGTTGTTGTTTTTTAAAATTTATTCTTTGAGTGAGAGAGAGAGAGCATGAGCAGGGGAAGGGCAGGGGGAGGGGGACAGAGGATCCGAAGCGGGTTCTGCACTGACAGGCTGACAGCAGTGACCCTGATGCTGTGCTCGAACTCACAAACTGTGAGATCATGAACTGAGCCAAAGTTAGACGCTCAATTGACTGAGCCACCCAGGTGCCCCTGCTTTAGCTTTCTTAATGTTATTTTTCCATTTTGTTAATTAACATAAACTCCTATACAGTTTATATAACATTTTAAAATGCTCATAAATTTTAGATAGTAGAGAGGTACAATGGAAGTGTGCTGGGCTCAAAAGTACACTTATTTCTTGTCTTAAACTTTCTTTTTCAGATAGAAATACTTTCCAGGCAACTCCACTAAAAGTTCTAGTAAGGGAGGGAGAATGAAAAAAATGTTACATATTTACCTAGTAACGATACCCATAGTTACTATGTCTACATAGTAGGTATGGTAAGGACATATTATCAACATTTCAAACACTGCAGATAATGTTGAATATTGGGAACTTGATATTCTATCTTATATTACTAGTGTATTTATTGTTCATATTCATTAAAATATATTTATTGATTCCTTTAGTGAAATAGACACCAAATGAAAAGGCCCATCTAATATGAAACTAAAAAAAAAAATCTTAAGCCTGTGTAACAGGCTTGCTACATCCTTTGGCAGTGTTTATGCTTTTAAAGCTTTTGGTATATCATTCAGGAAAGGTATTTGATGGCCTAGATTCTAGAATATTAAATTCTCTTTCAAAAGGAAATCAATTTATTTTCTATTTAAGGCTTTATTGACTGAACAAGAGGAAATACTACTACTATCACCAGAGTTACAAATGCCCAGCTTACAGATATGCATATGTACCAGTGGCATAATTCCAGCCACCTGGTATCCAGGGCAACAAGTGAGAATCTCCCCTACAGAACTCGAGAATGACAGTTTTTTGAGATCTTTTCTCTCAATGCCTAAAGGCTATTACTGCAAGGGAGTGGGGGGTCTCCTTCCCAGTACTAACTTTATCCTTTCAACAGAAGCCAAATGGCTACAACAGATGGAGTAGGGAGCACCAGAAATCCTGAATTGTGTAGCAACTCCCCTGTGAAAGGTAAATGCAACTCCAGTCTTTTGTTTCTCAGGCCAACCAGGTTTGTGTCATCCTTAACTCTTCTTTTTTTTTTCTCACACCCTATATCTAATCCATCAGCAAATCCTGTCAGCACCACCTGAGTAATATATAGACTCCAACCACTTCTCACACCATCCACCACGATCTCTCTGGTCCAAATCACCATCATCCCTTGGCTAGATTATTGCAGTATCCTCCTACCTGGCGTTTTGCTTCCGCTTTTGTACTTCAACAGCCTAATTATTACTATTAAACTAGGTCGTATAGGGCAAACTGTGTTTTTCTTCGGTTCAGAACCCTTTAATTGCTTTTTGTCTCACTCAAAGTTCCTGCACGGTCTGGCTTCCTTTCATCTCTCCAGCCCTATCTCTTGCTCTCTTGCTCACTCCACTCCAGCCACTAGGGCCTTTCTGCCATTTTGAAATTATGCTGGGCAGGTTCCTCCTGCAGGGCTTTTGCATTTTTTCCTCTGCGTAAAATACACCTTCCTTTTTCATCTCTTCAAAGAATCAACTGCAACCTCTAAATAAGTGGTTCCTTGGCGACTCCATCTAAAACTGCAATGCCCTTTCCTTGATAATCTCCCTATTTCCCTTCCCTGCTCTATTTGTTAAAATTCGGATACAATTTACATATAACACTGTGTACATTTAAGGTGTATAAAATGTTTTGATATATTTGATACATTTCTTTTTTGTGGTGAGAACATTTAAGATCTAGTCTCTTAGCAATTTTGAAGTATATAATACAGTGTTAATGACTATAATCACGATGTGGGCATTAGATCTCCGGAAGTTATTCATCTTCTACCTGCTCTATTTTTATCCTCAGAGCTTGTCATCAGAATAAACTCTATGCATCATTATTTTTTCTGTTTATTATTTGTTTCCAAAAAATAGAATGTAAGTTTTTTTGTGGGTAGAACTTTTGTCTATTTTATTCATTTCTGTATGCCTAGCTCTATGATGTATAGTACTTGACATTTCGCATATACTCAATAAATATTTGTGAAATTAGCTCTCAATACTTATCTCTAAAGGGGGACCGTGATATAGAAAACAAAGTTAGTGCAAAGTAGAACTAAACTGCCTGGGCACTTATTGGGATGAGCACTGGGTATTTTATGTAAGTGATGAATCACTGGGTTCTACTGACACTGTACATTAACTAAATAATTTGACGTTAAGTAAATAAACTAAAAAGAAAAAAAAACACAAACAAAAACCCCAAAACCAACCAACCGAAAAAAAAAAAGAATTCCTGGAAATCATCAGGTTAAAAGTGTTCTATAAATTAAAATGTCTAAACCTTAAAACATTTTAAAAGGGATTTTCTACAACCTTTAAAAATTAAAAATGTATCACAGGAAGTAAAGTAATTATTTCACTTTGTAATATATGTTTCCATTATACAGGGCTTAGAATATTTTAAAACATTGTTTGGCCAAAAGCAGTATGAATCTAATCAGGCCTGAATAATAATAATATTATATAATAATTATTAATAATATAATATATTATATAATATTAATATAATATATTGTATATTATTATTATTAATTTTACTTTATTTTTTTTTTAGAGGAAGAAACTTCCCTGTAAGCACCTGGCCTGAATAATTTTAACTTCTTACTGATAACAAATGAGCAATTTTAATTCAAAATTTAATTTAATACTGGGGTGCTGATAATGTGCCCAACAAGAAGTTAAGCACATTTTAACACAAGTAAAATATAAGACACGGAGAGCCCTGTCATTCAATAACAATCCTGGAGTAGAAACAAGATATACTTGGGACAACCAGAAAACAAGAACATTCCATTTAATAACTTGTCATACTGAATGTCTTAACCTAACATTTGCTTAAGGAATAGGTTGCTATTCTGTTAAAATAGAGAACTCAACTATTTGATAAATGAGAGAAAACAGTATAAGTAAAATAATGCTAACATATTTTATAGATAATCATTTCAAATGAGAAAAATATAAGTTGGTACATTGGGTAGTACTCTGAGATGGAAGTAAGATCTGAGGGTGGCCTGGAATACTTGAATAATGATTATAAAAGAGGACTGGGAAAGGAAGAAGTCCATGAAATGGGCAGCATATTCAAAACAAGAAAAAGACAGGGGAACTTTATTTTTATTTATTTATTTTTAAGTAATCTCTATACCCAACATGCGGCTTGAACTCACATGCGATCAAGAGTCGCATGCTCTTCTGAGTCAGGCGAATAAGGACAGGGGGACTTTCACTGGGCCACTCAATTCAAATCAAATAGTTACTATAAAATAAAAATTTAGCAGTATACATCAGATACTGTATAATAGTTGCAATATTCACTGGATACATACAATACACGCCTTACACTTAGCCATCTTGCTTACCATGCTTACTGATGTTACATGTTCATTATGTAAGTGTTCTCTTTCACCTCTCATCAAAATGGTCTAAGTTCTTTAAGGACAGGGACCAATTGTTCTTAAACTGTTTTTATGAAACTGACTAAATCAATCAAGTACACAAAGGTTTTATAAAGTTAAGGGAAATACCCTGGAGTTTCCTGAGGCTCATTTTCCTCATCTAAATGAAGAGGAAGTTGATAAAGATGATATTCCAGGATTTTATGATACTCATGTCAATATCTAATGGAAAATAGGTTAATATCCGTAGTATTCTGGTATATCAAAGAATTTATGGGATTTAAAAAAAGATACAAATTTCTGTTTGAAGAATAAGAAACATCTGTATGCTGAGGATGAACACAACTGGGAGAGTTTGAAATATTGGTGTGGAATTTTTATTGGGAACAGAAAACAAAAATCTCTATGAGACATGAAAGTGCATCTCAGGGAGTATTTGGTAACTTTTAATCAAAACACATTTTATAATTTTGTTTATTCAGGAAAGTCTCTCTCTTTATTTTTAAAGTTCCTGACTTAGCAGCTGTTTTCAAAATAATATATTTCTCTTTGCCAGTCTGAAAATGATGCTGGGAGGTCATATACTGTGTACTATATGTATCTGTATTTGTGTGTACACATTATTTATAATTATGCATGGGGAAATCTTAGAGATACAATAATTCATTTCCTATTTCTAAAAGTAGAAATTCTAAACACAAGGCATTTTTTACTAAGAAAACCCCAAAGTTCTCTGAAAAGGTAGCAGCAATTATATTTGAAGTTTCCTGGGGAAAAAATTGTATTTAAAATATTACTGAAGAGGTCAGGCAATAATTTCACACCTCCAGGATGTCCCTTGTAAGACAAGACCCTTGGGACCTCAGTTTGAAGAGATTATAAACCCCAAAAAGCTCTCCTCGATGTTCTTTTGATCCTTGAACTGCTTCAAAATATCGCTTGGCATTTTCACTTCCAACCACCACACAGTGAAGTTGCTAAAACAGAAAAAAACACAAGATATTTTTGAAGTGTTTGCTCCAACAATATGTCAGAATTTCCTGGCATTCTCTGTATATACACAGCTTTAGCTGGAGCAGGCAGAATCTCCTTAGGGAGGAAATTTTATTTTAATTTCACTGGCAGATGTTGCCATTATGGTGAAATAAATAATAGTAATCTGGCCAGTCTTACTTAAGAAGAGATCTTACATTTCTTATTTTATCTGTTTTCTACCAACCAAATCAAGATCCCATCACTATGCAATATTCACTTGATGTAAAATGTTTAATAATAAAGTCATGATACATCTGAATACACTTTTCTCCTTTCTAGACTCGTTAAAATAGAAACTACTAAAACTGACAAAAATCATTACTATTTCACCAAAGTTAAATTATAACTTAAGTAACTACATGATAACCAGGTTAGTGTCAAACCCTAATTGTAGCCATTTTTATATTGTCAGCTAACAGCAAAATCCAATCACTGTTTAGAAACATTTAGGCATCTCTGAAACACTTTGAAATACAGAAAAAATCCTGAAGGATATATGCCACTTTAGTAACAACATTAGTGTATTTCTTTATTTGCTAGATATTTTGCTAAATGTAATCTGATTAACTCCATGTACACATTAAAATTTCTTGAAAGAAACAAAGAATGCACAGAGTGGAAAATAACTGCGGTCTGTTATTAATGTAAGGATTAGTAAGAAATTGCTTTGCACTCTAATAAATTACTCTAGGCACTGAAATCATTTTTCTTTAAGTTGAGAGAGTGGGGGAGAGGGGTAGAGGGAGGGGAAGAGAGAGAGAGAGAGAGAATGAATGAATGAATCCCAAGCAGGCTCCACACTCAGTGCGGAGCCCAATGCAATGTGGGGCTTGATCCCACAACTCTGGTATTATGACCCCAGCCGAAATCGAGTCAGATGCTCAAACCAGAGTCACCCAGGTGCCCATGAAATAATTCTTATTAATAATATCAGCTATTTTTTGAATACTTACTACCTGTGTAGCATTTGTACATTCTCTCATTTAATACCTACAACCCTATAAGACATTGCTATCTTCTTTTTGGAAATAAAGACTAAAGTTTAGAGAAATTAAGTGCCTTCTCATAGCTGTCCAGCCAGGAAGTGTCACTTCTAGAATTTAGACCTGAATCTGGCTGAATCCAAAATTTATACTTGTAACAATTTCTCATATCCAGGAGGGCCTCTTTTATTTTTTTATTAAAATTATTTTAATGTTTATTTTTGAGAGAGAGACGGTTGAGTGTCTGACTTTGGCTCAGGTCAAGATCTCATGGTTCATGGGTTCAAGCCCTGCATCAGGCTCTCTGCTGTCCACACAAAGCCCACTCTGGATCCTCTGTCTTTGCCCCTCCCCCACTTACATGCGAGCACGCACGTGCTTTTCTCTCTCAAAAATATATCCTAAAAAAAAATAATAAAAATAAAACAAGATCCTTGGGACCTTCGTTTGAGGAAGCTTTGGATTAACATCCAAGTTGATCAGTTGGTTGTCCCAGAAACATGGTCTATAGTCAAGGAAATATGGAATCACAACAATAGCAACTGATGGGCCTGATGGTTCAGATGATTTCACACTTTGCTCCTGACTCTTACTTAAACACTGTATTGTCACACTGCAAACTACTTAATGCAACCACCAAAGTTATCTGTAAGTATTAAGCAAGTCTTTATAAGTTCCCTACTTTATCACAAAATTTATAAAAGGCATATTGCTTTATACTTAAAATAAGTTTTCCAAAGTGGCTCCAGTAAAAGTGAAGGTCAGATACATCCATCTGTAGGCTGCTATAAAAAACACAGTGTAAGAATTAAAGAAGAGAAGGGAAAAAATAATTGGAAAACGTAGCTTAGTTTCTGACTTAAAAAAAAAAAAAAAAACACCACACACATGCAAGGCTACAAAATGTTTGGATTTCTTCCTAACAACATGCAAGATATGCAAGAGGTAAAAAGAAAAGAAGTACTGTTCCCCATGTTAAAACGTCATGGCCCCTTCAAGGGCCAGTAGCATGGCATCCTCTCTGACCCTCTGCTTCTACTGTCACATCTCCTTCTCTCCTTTCTCTGATCCTCCTGCCCACTCCCTCTCCCTTTAGTGATTACACTAGCCCACCCAGAGAATCCAGGTGGATTTGATGTAGATGTAGCCTTCTTTGGGAGAACATTATTCAGCCTACCACTGTAAGGACATGCATAATGAATGATGGAGGCTTGACAAATGACACAGAAGCCAGCTTGGAGGGGTTCTCACTGGACAAAAGCGAACCAGTTTGAACAACAAAATACACAGTGATATTCAACAGGTTGTTAATGTAATCTATTACTAATATAGGATCCCCCAAGTCCATATAGATCACCATCTGACAATCATCATAGTGGTGGCTGATTCAGGTGCGACCCATCAGTGAATGAGGGCTGACGGGTACAGGTTTGACAAGGAAAAGGACATTGGCATAGTTTCAGAGGATGTCCCCATAAAATATTCACAGAGGGGAAAATGGTGACTCTGCAGTGAAGAAAGCTGGCAGGCACAAAACTGACTGGCGATCAAGGTTAACATCACCAATGGGGGGCAGGTCACTGCCAGGTGACATCTGACCAGTGCAATGAGAAGAACATTACTATTCTTGCCAGGGGTTTCTGACTCGAATCTGGACACAAGGAAACATCAAATGGAGAACTTTAAAAAAAAAAGGTAACACAAGGAAAGGCCTTACACTAACACTGTGAAGGTGATGAAAAACAAAGGAAGCTTGGGTAACTAACTACTCCAGTTGAAGACAACTAAAGAGATATGAAAAGAAAAAGTCAATAACCATGATCCTGGATTGGATGCTGAACCAGAAAGGAAAAAGGAGACAAGAAATTGCCAGGAAAGTTAGTGAAATCTGAATGAGTTTTGTGGTTTACAAGGTAATGTTGTATCAATGTTAGTTTCTTGATTTGGATAACTGCATTCTGGAGAGGATGCTAGGGGGAAAAAGCAAGTGCAAAACAACACACAAAACTGAATGTTTAGAATGCATAAAACTATTTTTATATGTACATAGAAACAGGATAGCGTCCTTCCTTGGAGGGAAAACACACTAGAGAAGTTAGAGGTGATAAATCTGAAACTTTCTCTCAGATGGTTCAGAAAAATAAGATCATGGCTGAGGGAAAGAGAAAAGCAAATGTGATAAATGTTAACAACTGGGGAATTTGGGTGAAGTATGTATATACATATATATATACATATACATATATTCACCTTTCATATATAGATGCATACACGCAAAAATGAAAGGTGAATTTCTGAATGCCAAACTTTAGATTATATGCAATGATCCAAACATGAAAGAGTACAGCTGCCATGTAAGTGATGCTTTTATTTTTTTAAGGTATAAGATGTCTGAATGCGTTACCACAACAAATACAAACAAACACATCAAAGTGAAAGTTCCCTTTGAATAATATAAATCAGTCTTTATCAGTCTTAGCAACACTGTAATATTTAGGTATATCCTCCTAGATCTTTTTCAGTGTAGTTAAAGCTATTTATATACACATACAGAGATAACTTTATGCATCAACATAACTGATATACTTGTTCTGCAAGTTGGGTTTTTTTTCATTCCATTTAAAAGTGTCTTAGAGATCTTGCCAGATCAGTACACCTGCTCTATAATTTTTTTCTGCTATTGGGTGTAACAGAATTTATGTTATCATTGTTACTATTGGACATTTAGGCTGTTTCTTTTTTCATTTTTTAAACAAATACTAAGAATGCCAAATATAAATCCTCATCATCCTTCACTGTGCATATGTGAGAGTATTTCTGTTAGGTAGATAGGGAGAAGGTACTATGTTTTAATATGTTGTGAAATTAGACCTGTAAAATCAGTGTACCAAGTTAAATTCTCAAAAATAGTGTACGAGTATCTCTTTACAAATACCCCCACCAATAATGAATATCACCAATCTCCCTGCCTCCCTAAACACACACACACACACACACAAAACCTAAGTCTTTGTAGAATGTGTGTAACACAGTATTATTTTATATTTCTAGATTACAATTGTGTTAACCATTTCATATATGTGTTAACCATTTGTATTTTTTCTTCAGTAAAATGCCTAATTATAGTCTTTTTATTGGTTTGTGAAGTTATGTATTATAGATGCTAATCCTTTGTTTATCATATGTGGAAATTTTCCTCCTAGACACTTTTAAAATTTGGCTTGTAGTTCCTCTGTCATACTTAAGTTTCTAAGTTAAATTTACAATATCTGCCTTTAAGACTGTATTGGTTTCCTATGACTGCTTTAATAAAATGCCACACACTGGGTGACTTAGAACGACGGAAATTTATTCTCTCACAGTTGTGGAAGCTAAAGGTATGAAATCAAGATGCTGGCAGGACCACACTCTCCCTGAAGGTTCCAAGTGAAGACGCTTCCAAATGTCTAGTGGTTGCTGCCAATCCTTGGCAGTCTTGGTTTGTGACTGCACCACTCCAAACCTTGCCTCCTTCATCAAGTGGCATTCTCCCTCTGTGTCAGTCTGTATCCAGACTTCCCTCTTATAAAGATATCAGTCATTGGATTAGGGCCCACCCGAATCTGGTGTGACCGTATTTTAACTTGGTTACATCTGCAAAGACAGACCCTACTTAGTTCAAACGCCAACCTTTAAATCACATCTATTGCCTTTTCCACACACAACTGCCATACTATCTTCATTTGTGCCTACCAAGATGTATGGCTGAATCTTCTCTAAAGGGCTCATGCTTAAAAAATATTTTAATGAACACTTAAAGCATACAAAGTTCTGAAAACTGGTTATTATCCTCTTCTTCTGAAGCCTTTTCATTATTTATTATTAATAACATAAAATAGGCCATCTTATTTCAGTAAATGAGTGAGATAAATAGGCAAAAAATATATATAGTAATGAGACTGAGAAAAATTACTACATGATTAAGGAAAGACTCTTACCTGTGACAAGTCCAAGACAGTATTCTAAAGAACTACTCCTGAGATGAAAAGAATAATGTCCTATTTTTTCCCAAGATTGGTTAAATATATCTGAACAAAACAATGTTCAAGTAGTTGTGCTATACCAAAGACCAAAAATTTTGATGAAAGATTGCTTATAGAACTAAGTGCTTTAAGAAAAAACAAAAACTGCTGTGTACAGTTCTATTTTTTGAATTAAGAAAATAGCATAAATTTAAGATTGGATCATTCTTAGGTTAACATGTGGCAGATGTTTGCTCTTACATAGATGCCAACAGAATATATAGGGAGTAATTCAAATTTGACATTTATAATTAAACTTGAACCTCATTCCAGATCTTCTCAAGTGAGCAGTTATAAACTAAATTTTGTTTATTTAGAGATATAAATGGTGAAGTAACTGATACCCTAAGGATATTAAAGAGTTAATGCAATTTTAGATAAACCCTAAAAGCACCAGCACAGTAGTTAATACACCTGTACTGTATTCCTGTAATTACATTTACTGGGGTATCCCTGGGTCCCAGTTTCATTATGTAGAACATGAGATGATTGCATTAGGTATCTCTAAGGCATTTTCACCCAGTTTTCTTCATGCCATGGTACACACAGAAAAGGGTAACATATGAACACCTACCTGCAAAGAAAGTTTCTTAAGGATAGAAGCTGGTTTAGGTAATCTGGCTGCCCAGAGAGCTGTGTGATTAGCTTGTCAGTGCACCTGTATATCACCTGTGGCATATCATTATGTCTTGACCCACAGGCTGGGAAGCTGTGACCTTGCTATTCAAATTGTAGTCTGTAGTAGTGTTGACACTCCTGGGAGCTTGTTAAAAATGTAGAATCTTGGGCTCCACACAGAGCTACTAAATCAGAATCTGTAGTTTAAAGATCTCTACATATTAAAGTTTAAGAAGCACTACTCAAAGAAAATTTCAGCTCTAAAATTCAATGAAAGAATCTGTTTTACAGAATTTATTCTACAGTATATTTCATAGTCTTATTAAATTCCATATTACAGTTACAATGAAATTAAGAACATATTTTTACACAAATTTCTGTAAGTTCTGATATAGACAAATGTTTACTTAATTTGGAAAAGGGAAATATATTTACCTGTTTATATACCTGCCGTAAGTACATGATCTCCTCCACAGTTCCCAAAGATATCAGCCTAAACACTTTCACATCCCTGCACTGCCCAATCCTATATGCTCTGTAAAAAGATTTAAAAAAAAAGCCAACAAAAATGAAGTGAAGCAAGCTCAGAAGGTAGCTTTAGGACACACAAAAAATGGAACATTACTAAAATTTTAATTTAAAAAGAAACATGTGCAGTTTATTGTATGTTAATTACACCTCAATGAAACTTTAAAAATGGTGGAGAGGAATAGTTAATCACTGGAAAGCCTACAGAGTGCAGTCTTACAGCTCTAATTTCAGAGATTTCTGTCTGAATTCATTCAGTTGACTACAGCAGCCCAGGTATTTTGACACGGACAATAGTGCTAATTAAAACAATAAGCCCTGATTCACCCCACTGGTGAACCATAGGTCTAGTCCTGGCAGCTTCTCTCAGGTGAAGGCTTTATGGGATGCTCTGAATGAGGGCACCTATTTCTAAATACCTGTTACAGTCACAAGACAGGGAGTGGGGGCACTGATGTGTGAAACTTAAAATTTGTTGGAAATTTAATTTTGACCTTATAAGGTCACAATATGCTGTTGTATCTGGTGCTCTCTCTGCCTCTTTCGCCCAGGACTCCTAACAGAGAAGGGCTTTACTAGAAGGTATCTTGGGGCCCTTCAAATCTTGTAGGCTCCTGTGACACAGTACAGCCAGGGTAAGTTACTGCGTTCTCACTTACATCCTCCAGCCTAGACACAGAGGGGCTCATAATCCCTTTCTCTCTCACAATGGATTTGAGTCATAAAAATTTTTTTAAATGGATCTAAGGAAATGTCTTTTGGGTGTGTGCTCAGTCAATTGTTTGGTGAATAGGATAGATTCTGTTAGAATACATATTCTTTACAGACAAAAACCTTACAACATATTACTTTAGATCTATGCTTTGTCAATTTCTGGGTCCATTAAGTAGGGGTATGTTAAGTGATGGTCTTTCTACCATGAAAACAAGTGTTGAAGAACTGTTATACAGTATGGAGTTCTTCCTTTCTCTTCTTGGTTCCTCTGCCAGACTCAATTGAAGGGCAGGGAGGGAAAGAGAAATGCTGTTCATTTAATTTTACTGTCAACTAACTTAAACTGAGTACCAAAACACAGTACCCTGGGATAAATAAGACATTAGGTCTTGAAATGTTGTTAAGACCAAAAAAAAAAAAAAAAAAAAAGTGGAAATTTTTCTGTGGTTTTCATTTGATTATTTTCCTTGATAGCTGTCAGTGGTGAGAGGCTGGTTAAAAGAGTGGGCTCTGCAAGTCAGTGTGCATGAATTCAGATCCTGAAATCACTGGCTGTGATCTTGAGCAAGTTACTTCAGTTTGTTGTGCCTCAGCTTTCTCACATGTAAAATGGGTAGGATAATACTGCTCATCCCATAAAAGCTTTGATATCAGGGTAATGCTGGCTTCACAGAATGAGTTAGGAAGTGCTCAAGTTTTTGGAAGAGCTTTGGAAGGATTGGTATTAATTCTTTTTTAAATGCTTGGTAGAATTCATCAGTGAAGCCATCTAGTCAGGGGTTTTTGTTTGTTGGCATTCTTGATTACCGACCCAATCTTCTAGTTGTTGGTCTATTCATATTTTCTATTTCTTCATGATTCAGTCTTGGTAAGTTATATGATTCTAGGGATTTGTTCATCTGGATCATCCAATTTGTTGATATACAACCATTTTTAGTATTTATAACCCTTACTATTCTGTAAAATCAATAGTAATGTCTCCTTTTCCATTTCTTAAATTTTTTTTTTATGTTTTATTTACTTTTGAGAGAGAGAGAGATCACGAGTGGGAGAAAAGCAGAGATAGAGAGAGGGGGAGACCCAGAATCAAAAGGAGGCTCCAGGCTCTGAGCTGCCAACACAGAGCCTGATGCAGGGCTAGAACCCACGAGCTGTGAGATCATGACCTGAGCTGAAGTCAGATGCTTAACTGACTGAGCCACCCAAGTGCCCCTCCTTTTCCACTTCTGATTTCAGTTATTTCAGTCTTTTCTGTTTCTTAGTCAATCTAGCTAAAGGTTTGCCAAGTTTGTTGATCATTTTGAAAAAACAGCCCTTGGCTTTGTTGACTTTTTTCTAGTGTTTTTTTTAGTCTCTCTTTTCTTTTTTAATGTTTATTTTTGAGAGAGAGAGAGAGAAGGGCGCGCGAGCGAGAGCACCAGGAGGGGCAGAGAGAGGGAGACACAGAATCTGAAGCAGGTTCCAGGCTCTGAGCTGTCAGCACAGAGCCTGATACGGGGCTCAAACCCAGGAACCTTGAGATCATGACCTGAGCCAAAGTAGGATACTTAACTGACTGAGCCATCCAGGTGCCCCAGTCTCTATTTCACTTATCTGTTTTAATCTTTATTATTTCCTTTTGCTAGCTTTGGGTTTAGTTTGTTCTTCTTTTTCTAGCTCATTAAGATATAAGGTTGGAGTGTTGATTTCAAACCTTTCTTCCTTTTGAATGTGTTTACAGCTATAAAATTAGCACTGCTTTCACTGCATCAAATAAGTTTGAATATGTTGTTTCCATTTTCATTTTTCTCAATTTTCTAATTTGTCTTGTGATTTCTTTTTTAAACTATTGGTTGTTTAAGAGCATGTTGTTTAATTTCAACATATCTGTGGATATGTTCTAATTTCATTCTATTGTGTTTGGAAAAGAACTATAAGATTTCAATCTTCTAAAATTTATTAACATGCTTTATAACCTAACATATGGCCTATCATGAAGAATGTTCCCTGTGCACTTGAGGAAAATGTGTAATTTCAACAATCCAAAACTGTTGGAAGCAGAATTCTGTATATGTCTGTTAGATCCAACTTGTCTATAATGTTGTTCAAGTCTTTCTTCCCTTCTTGATCTTCTGACCAGATGTTCTATCCATTATTGAAAGTGGTGTACTGAAGTCTCCTACAATTATTATTGTAGAGCTAACTATTGCTCCTTTCAATTCTGTCAATGTTTGCTTTATATATTTATTTTACAGCTTGTTTGGTACATTTATGTTTATAATTGTCATAGATTCTGGGTGAGTTAAATCAAGAATTATCATTGTATACTACCCTTTTTTGTCTCTTATAGTAGTTTTCAACTTAAAGTTTGTGTGATATTGGAATAACCACCCCTGCTCTTTGGCTACTATTTGGATAAAATATCTTTTTCCATCCTTTCACTTTTAACCCATACATATCCTTAAACCTAAAGTGAATGTCTTATAGACAGTGTACAGTTGGCATGCTGTGTGTTGCTGTTTTTAATCTATTCTGCCAATCTGTATCTTTTGATTGGGGAATTTGATCCATTTACATTTAAAGTTATTAATGACAGGGAAGGATTTACTTTTGCTAGTTTGTTTTCTGTATGTCTCATGGCTATTTTGTGCCTCATTTCCTCCATTACTGCCTTCCTTTGTGTTATGTGAATTTTTTAGTGACACATTTTGATTCCTTCTCATTTCCTTTTGTGTATATTCTATAGATATTTTCTTTGTGAAGATTACATATAACATCCAAAAGTTATAACAATCTACTTTAAACAGATACCAACTTAACATCAATTGCATTAAAAAATGCTCCTTTGCAGCTTTGCTCCCACTTTGTTATTGATATCAAAAATTAAATCTTTATATGTCATGTATTCATTAACACAGATTTATATATTTTTATGCATTTGTATTTTATGTTTTTAAAATATTTTATTTTTAGGTAATCTCAACACCCAGCGTAGGGCTTGCTTGCACCCAAAACTTTGATATCAAGAGTTGCATGCTCTACCAACAATTGCTTTGCATTTGCCTTTTAAGTTAAAAAAAAGGGGTGGGGGGCACCTGGGTGGCTCAGTCAGTTAAGTGTCCAACTCTTGACTTTGGCTCAGGTCATGATCTCATGGTTCATGGTTCGTGAGTTTGAGCACTGTGTTGGGCTCTGTGCTGATAATGTGGAGAGCCTGCTTGCAATTCTCTCTGCTCCTACCCCCTCTCAATAAACAAACAAACAAAAAAAACTGAAAGCTCATTTAATAAAAAATAAAAAGATTTATAAACCAAAATTACAGTAAGACTGGTTTTTATATTTGTCCCTGTACTTACTAGCGTTGGAGAATTTTATACTTTCATATGGTTTTGAGTCATTGTTAGAGTCCTTTAATTTGAACTTGAAAGTCTCTTTTTTAGCATTTCTTGTAGGGAAGGTCTAGTGGTAATAAACTTAGGCCTGTCTGTCTGGGAATGTGTCTTAATTTCTCCCTCAATTTTGAAAGACAGTTTTGCCTGATACAGAATTCTTGGTTGATGTTTTTTTTCTTTTGGAACTATAAAGTTTCTGTTGAGAATCTGCTAATAATCTTACTGGGGATCTCTTGTATATTACGCATCATTTTTCTCTTGCTGCTTTCAAGATTCTCTTTGTCTTTGACTATTTACAGTTTGATAACATGTCTCAGTGTGAGTCTCTTTAGGTTTATCCTACTGGCAGTTTGTTAAGCTTCCTGGATTTGCATATTAATGTCTTTCCTCAAATTTGGGATGTTATTATTTCGGTCATTATTTCTTCAAATAGCTTTGTCCTTTTCTCTCTCTTCTTTTGGATTCCTATAATATGTATATTGGTCTATTTAACATGTTCCATAAGTTCCTTAGTCTATGTTCATTTTCCTTTGTTTCAGTCTTTTGGTTTTTTTTTCCTCAGATCTGTCTTCAAGTCTGCTAACACTCTCTTCTGCCCATTTAAATATAACTTTCTCTAGTGATTTTTTTCTAATTCAGTTTTATTTTTCAGGTTTAGAGTTTCTGCTTTGTTCTTTATATGTGTGTGTGTGTGCATAATTTCTATCTCTTTGCTAATATTCTAATTTTGTTTATATGTTGTTTTCCTGATTTCCTTTAGATCTTTGTCCATGTTTCCATTTAGCTCTTTAGGACAGTTGTTTTAAACTCTTTGTCTAGTAAGTGTTTCTTCAGGGATGGCTTCTGGAAATTTATTTTGTTCCTCTGAATGAACTAGTTTTCCTCTTTCCTTATAAATGCCTTTTATTTTTTTTGTTAAAAATTGGCCATTTGATAAAACAGCCACTTTCTAGTCTTTGCAAACTAGTATGGAAAACATTCATTAATTAGCATACTGTATCTTGGGTCTTAGGAGCAGCTCAGGGTAAGGACTAAAATCGTCTTTGGTCATTTCTGGTTATGTATCCTGCGTGTGTGTTTGTGTGTCTATGTTTTCTGATGTCTCCTGTATACACAATTGCTTTTAAATGTCTTACTTTCCCAAAGAGTCTCATCTCAGCTTCTTCTTGGGGCCTTAGAGATATTCTATTTTATTCCTCTTCTGTAGTATCATGTCCCAGGTATATAATCCCACTGCTGCTTGCATGCACAATGGAGCCTCTGACTGTCTTCAACAGCTTCTGCCAGTCTGAGATCCAAGCTATGCCACCATTCGTTACCTAAGCACTGTCAGGTGAAAAAGAAACCATCCCCTCACAGATAGGTTAGAAAGTTGCAAAAGAGTTCCACACTGCTCTTTCCAACCTGGAGTTCCACACTGCTCTTTCCAACCTGACGGGGAGAGAACAGGGAACTGTTACTTCCTCTTCCTGGCTGTGCTGTGCCAGGAAATGGGGTGAGGGAAGAATGAATAAAAATGCCATGAAATTTCCTATAGTTTTGAATATAGCTTCTTCTTGATTGGGAATCTACTTGATGACTATAGATCTTTGATTTAAAGAGCTTTTATAAAGTTATTTTAACTAGTCTCCAGCTTTTTTAAATTCACCCATGGGGAAACACGTACTTAGAGCTTCCCAGTCAGCCATCTTGCTCTCATCTCTGATTTTGATTTTCTCTTTAATACAAGAGTTATTTAAAAATATATTTTATATTTTAGTATATGTGCTGCCGAAGCGAGCACAAAATATATTTTATATTTTAAAATGTCCATATGGAGAGATTTCTATTAGCTACAAGTTCATTGTTATTTTCTAGGGTCTTATCTTTTATATTAGAGCCATGTAATTTAGGCCTTGTGATTTCCATTAAAATACATAGTTATTTAAAAGTATGCTCTAAAACATTTTTTGAGAGTGGGTATTTTCAGTAATTATATGGTTAAATACATTTGTTAAGTTAAAGGCTAAGTAACTTATTAATCAAATAATTTACGTTTCCTTTTTTTGCCTAGTTGATCCATTAATTTTTTGAGAGAAGGGTATTAAGTTTCCAATCATGATTATAGACTTGTCCATTTCTCATCATGTAGTGACTATTTTACTTTTCTTATTGATTGTTCCATTTTATTTTCCTTAATGTATTTTGCCTTAAAGTCTATTAATATTTTGCTTGATACTGATATTGCCATTCTTACTTTCTGTAAGAATCTCCCTGATTAGATCTTAAATATATTTTATTTTTAATAAATATATTTTAACATAAATTTAATATATTTTATTTTTGAATTTTATAAATATATATCTATTGTAATAAGCATAAACCTGAATCTAACATTTCATTTTTACCTTCTTTTTTTGTTTAAAAGGAAGTTTTATGTTTGGGTTTATTTCTCACAGTTTACGTTAGGTTTTATATTTGCCATGCTTTCTTGGTTTCTTTTACCTCTCACTGCACACTCATATTTCCAATCATTTACTGAAATAATTATATTTTCTCAGTGATTTAAAAAAATTTTTTTTCTTGTTGCCCTTAAATTTTTGGCTAAAATTTAAAAACTTTTTTTTTTTTTGTATAAAATTGAAATCTGACCAGGCTATCCAAATTTTTTTGATGAAATATAACTTCTAAAACAATTATCCCCACCCTCCCAATGTTTTATTGAAATTATATGCAATTTTAGTGTTTGCTTCTATTAATTTTCTTATACCATCCCTTTTTATTTTTGAAAATCCTTTCTTTATAACTGCATTAAGTCTTTCAACTGAACTATCAATATTTAGACTAAAATATAAATTTTTCAATTCCTTGATGTCAATAGATGCTTTATTTTCCCTCACATACTGATATTTTAGCCATTGATGACAACTACAAGTCAAAATTATTTTCCTGCAGATACCATCATATGAATTTTGTCACTTTAACAACTTCTGTTGTCTTCTAAAATTCTGTAATGCAGTTGAAAAGTCAGTTCTTCAAAGTCTATTTTGCAGAAATAGTGAGATTTGCAGAAATGAGTGGGATTCTCATTTGTTTGTTGGTAATCTGTTATGTTCTTTTTTGTCTGTTTTATAAATAATTTCCTATCCCTCTTTCTCATTCAGGCATTGTTTATCCCTTTATCTTTGGAACTTAGAAAGATTAACAAGAAGTATCTCTGTTTTTTCTCCTGCCCTGTCACTGTGTTTTCAAATATTCATTCTTTTTATTTTCCACATCAATTTCCACTTTCAGTCTTCTCAATTTTACTACTCAGATCTTGTAATGAGTTATTTGGCAACAGTTTTAAATTCTAAGCATTTCTATTTTTCTTTCCATGTACTTTTTTTTCAGGGTGCCCTATTCTTATTTTATTTCCTTCAGGGTCAGTTTTTCATCTTGGCCTTTTTCTTTCATACTGCTGGTTTTATTAAGCTGTCTCACAATTTTTTAAAAAAATTTTAAATATTTATTTTTAAAGTCTTTTTTCTTTTTAACCTTTATTCATTTTAGAGACAGAGACACAGCACGAGTGGGGGAGGGGCAGAGAGGGAGACACAGAATCCGAAGCAGGCTCCAGGCTCTGAGCTGACAGCACAGAGCCCAATGTGGGGCTCGAACTCACAGACTGCAAGATCATGACCTGAGCTGAAGTCAGACGCTCAACCAACTGAGCCACCCAGGCACCCCAATGCTTACTGATTTTTAAGAGAGAGAGAGAAGAGTGAGAGTGGGGTAGGGGCAGAGAGAGAGGATGACACAGAATCTGAAGCAGGCTGAGCTGTCAGCACAGAGCCTGACTCAGGGCTTTGACTCATGAACCATGAGATTATGACCTCAGCTGAAGTTGGAAGCTTAACTGACTGAGCTACGTAGGCACACCATAAACTGTCTCATAATTCTTAATTTTCCATTCATAATTACAAACAAGGAACTGGGTGGACTGCATAGGAAAGCTGGTCTAGATTTCCATGCAGGTACATAAGTCTACTTAATCATTTCCCCCGTTCTGTGTTCCAGAGACCTAGGATTGCTTCAGGTTCAGCTCTGCTTTGTGATCTGGTCCTAACACCCACTGTAAAAACCTTTTGTCAGTCAGATTCCTCACTTATTTATAAAATTTATGAAATAATTCTTTCAGTTTTGATCAAGGGGCATCTGTTGTAAGCCAACCCCTCTTTATATTGGGGTATGGGAGAGGAAATGGTTTTAAAGTTAGCACATTAATTAATTTCCAACAAGAATTTACTCCGGTCTATTTCTACATCCTACAGTTACTGACCACAAGCTTGAAATTTCTCTGTGCTCTCCTGCCAACTTTGGATTGTGGCTTTTCTCTGCTGGTTTCTTGATTATACAGATTCTGTCATAACACAGATTTTGCCTTCTATATTTTAGGAGTTTCTCCAAACTTCTTATCTACTAGTAGTGACATTTCTCTCTTTTTTAAAAAAAAAATTATTTTTTTATTTATTTCTGAGAGAAAGAGAGACAGCATGAGCAGGGGAGGGTCAGAGAGAGAGGGAGATACAGAATCTGAATCAGGCTCCAGGCTCTGAGCTAGCTGTCAGCACAGAGTCTGACGTGGGGCTCGAACCCACGAACTGTGAGATCATGACCTGAGCTGAAGTCAGCTGCCCAACCGACTGAGCCACCCAGGCACCCCTGACCTTTCCTATCTTCCTGCAGTATGATGGGTTTGTTCCTTCTTTTTTCTTTTTTTTTAAGTTTTTACTTACTTATTTTGAGAGAGAGAGGGAGTGCAAATGGGAGAGGGGGGAGAGAGAGGGAGAGAGAGAATCCCAAGCAGGCACCATGCTGCCAGAGGAGAGCCTAACATGAGGCCTGAACCCACACAGCTGTGAGACCATGACTTGAGCCAAAACCAAGAGCTGGACGCTTAACTGACTGAGCCACCCTTCTTCTTAAATCAGTCCTGTCATAATGGGATTTTGAGATGGAAAGAAAATAAACTTATCAGCCTGCCATTGGGGTTCAGACCTCAGGGTTATCTTAATACAATTTTTTTTTTTTTAAAGTAGGCTCCTGCAGGGCCCAAACTCATGACTCTGATCAAGACCTGAGCTGAGATCGAGAGCTGCATGCTTAGGGGCACCTGGGTGGCTTACTTGGTTAAGCATCCGACTTCAGATTAGGTCATGATCTCATGGCTTGTGAGTTTGGGCCCTGTGTCAGGCTCTGTGCGGACAGCTCAGAGCCTGGAGCCTGCTTAGGATTCTGTCTCTCTCTCTCTCTGCCCTTCCCCCACTCATGTTCTCTCCCTCAAAAAGAAATAAATGTTAAAAAAAAAATTTGGACACTTAACCAACTGAATAACCCAGGTGCCCCTTAAATACAATTTTTTAAAATAAGGTTTTCTCTATCTTCTAATCATAATCATATTATAAAAGCAACCTAAGAGAATCAGAAAGGGGTATTTTCAGATTAAAAGTACTTGCAGGTCAATTTAAATTTTGTCAGGATTATACCTGTCAATTGCTTGAAGATCATTGGCTGGATTCCAAGTAGGATCAAACAATACAACAACATTGGCACCAACAAAATTGAGGCCTAGTCCACCAGCCCTGGAGGAAACAGAATTGGACACATTAAAATAGCAAAAGCATAGTAGTTGCCGTCTAATTCAATTGTGCCAGGTTTCTGTAACCAAATCAACAAAATACTGCATTAACATCATAAAAGATGATTAAAACACAAATATGCCACAAACAAAATAGCTATGGAATATTGTTTTTCTACCATTCTAGAATATCGCTAAAAGAAATTGACCATTAAAGCCCACCTAAGTAGGTTGTACTGTCTTTTTCATTTTTTGGATACTCAAATACTATGCTGTAAGATCTTCCTAACATAATTTTTAAAAATTCTAAGTATGGTCCAGCTAAATAAAATATACATTTTAAAAAACCAATACAGGAGTAGATGCACTTCTTACTCCTCTCAGTAAACGCAGCTAAAAACCTTGGGCATCATATACAAAATAAACATAAGACTTTGAAAGGTAGAGAAAACAAAGAATGGCTCTTAGAGACTATAAGAACTAAGGAATGACATGGCAGTGGGTTCTCCAGCTCTGTTTTTGCCTAAAAATCCAAGCCTGGGTTCTGGAGAAACCAGCAGACTAGAAATGCCAACAGTCAAGACAAGAAAAAGGGCCCAAGAAAAGCGTTCTTCCTTTAGCCAAAGAGCCAGGAAAGGCATAGCCTTTTAAGATAGAAAATGTCAGATAAGAACCTGCCTATTCTTGTAAACACCATTGAAAAAAAAAATCTATAGCCTGAATCCCAACCTGGTCAGTAAAGGCTAAGTGAGATTAGATTTCCACCCTTGCCTGACTAAAATGGGGTGCCTCTCACCTCCACATAGAGGGTGTCGGAGAGACTGAGGAGCTGGGAACATTCATTTCTGCCCAGCTATAAACAGATCACCTCTGTAATGTCAGTGGAGGACGTACAGAAAGAGTAATGAAGTCCCTCACTCTCAGGATGTCAGTAGAGGCCAAGCAAGAAACATGGATTCCCATCCCTATGTGGCTGGCATGATGTCTGGCTAAAACAGAGGGAGAGAGCCCCACTATAGACAGATAAGCTCAAAGTAAAAAATTACAAAATGTGTGAAGAAACCATGTACCTTAAGCAAGAGCAAGAGGGAACAACAAGCAGAAGGATTAGCAGCCCCAAGTACAGGAGTTAATAGGGCAAAAATGCCATTTAAAAAGGGTGTTTAAAAAAAACAATGATTAAAATTACTAAAGAAATAAAAGAAAGCCTAAAACACATAAAGAACAAAATAGAAGTAAAAATGATTAGGCAGATTTGAAAAATAACGACAGGGGTTCTAAACATGAAAAATGCTGTCTTTAAAAATTCAAATGGGTTAAATAGCAATTTCTAATAATAGAGATAATTAGGAGCATTATGGAAGATCTCATCAAATTAAATGGGGGTGAGCAGACAAGGAATGGCAGATGACAGCTTGCCCAGAAGTTCTGTACTGTTTGAAGTATTGTTGAAGACATTTATTACTTTGAAAAGTATTTTTTAAGAAATTAAGAATGCTTATTATTTAAGAAATTAGGAATGTTTATGTATACTTTATAAAACTTAACTGAATGCTCATAGGTAAGGGCTCAGTGATAAATTACTTCTTGAATTCATTCACAGGAAAATGGGAATCCAGAGCTTCTCTCATTGCAAGAGTTCAAGGAGAATTTCAGTGTTCAGTAGTAAGTAGCTCACTTATCATTTATATAATTTTATGCTTCATTTTAAGTAATTTTTGTGTTGATTTACTTTTTACATTTTACATATGTTTGCTTTTAACTTTTTAAAAATGTATTATCCTTGAGAGAGAGAGAGAGAGAACACAAGCAGGAGAGGGGCAGAGAGAGGGGACAGAGGATCTGAAGCAGGCTCCATACCGAAGTGCTCAGCCTGAAGTGGGGCTCAGACTCACAAACCACAAGATCATGACCTGACCCAAAGTTGGACACTCAACAACTAAGCCACCCAGGCAGCCTGCTTGCTGTGTTTGTTTTTAAAGTCCTTTGAAATTCTTTTTGAAAGATAGTGGGGGTAAATCTATAAAGTACTTATTACTTAGATGTCAGAGTTAAGGATTTGTTGCCTCTCAAAAGAGAGTTATCTTCTTAGGTGTTTATACTGGCATAAATCTTGCTGTAAAGTGTGTATATTCATATATTCTTTAAAAGGTTTTAACAAGAGATACATAAATAGGTATTAGAACTGACTTAACTTTTATAAAACCTATTAATGTAGAACAGCTATGGTTGAGATCAGGTAGACAGAAGGACGAAACACCTGGCCCACTAAGCCCAGTGGGCTCTCTAGGGCTGCTTGAGGATAGTTTAAAAATCACTGCTACAGATGATTCTCAGTTATTTGATTAATAAATCAATTACGCAATTAAGTCTGACTGTTCTGACCACAGACATGAGTAAAAACACTACCAGAGAAAATTCCTGGGAGGAAACATCCATTTCTCTTGATTATTATCTTTATAAACCCAGACATATAAAGAGAATTCAGTGATGATAAGGAAATTGAGAAAAAAGGTTAGGTAAAACTCAAGATATTGTTATTTCAGTCATAATTAATATAATAGCATTCTTGGTGCTTCTCCTGAAAGCCAAATAAAACAAAGCAATATAAGCATAACCACTGAAAATTAATCCAGTAGTAATTTTTAAATTACCCTATATCTTAAAAAGCAATTACAAAAAAATCAAGTTATCAAATTTTATTTTCTTACATTGTGGAGACAAGGCAAATGTTAACATCTTGTGTACTGTTGAACTCTTTCACGATCTTGATTCTTTCCTCTGATTTCGTACTTCCATCAAGTCGTCGGTAATCAAGGCCAGCCGCCATACAATATTTCTGCAGAACATCAAGCAACTAGAGAAAAGGTATGGAAATAATAAGTTTCACACTACTATAGAGATAAGATTTACTAAGTATTAATAATTGCTGCTCACAAGTTCTTTCTTATAAAAGCAACTAACATTTTCTTGACTTCTGGCTTGTATGTTTCTCCCCATTATCCTGATTTCAATATTCACCAATGTTTTTTTTTTTTTTTATTAAATTAATCTTTCAGGAAAAAAAAACTTTTTTTTTTTTTTAAGCTAAAACCAAATAATAAGTACTGGCCAAATCATTTATATAAATGAATTTCATTATTTGTGCTATTTTCCAAGTTCTATAATCTCTTAAATGTCTTAAAGAACACTTTAGTTATTAATAAAAACAACAGTCTGAGTTTGCTACTTGACAGTAATCCTGATATCATGGAGATTTAAGTGTCTGTTTTAAAAGTTGCTTTATGTCACAACTATGTTCTACAGTATGTGTATGATAAAAATATGGCTGGACATCGTTATGTCTCTTAGATTTCATGCCTCAAGAGTTAGGGCTGGGCCAATTAAGAGTATACTTCAGAAAAAACTCACCTTGGTGGAAAAGGAAAAAAGAAGTATTTTATCTTTGTTTTTCCTACAATGATTTAAAAGCTGCTGAAGGACCTAGAAATGAACCACAGAAATCAACCACCAATGAACCAGTTCCAACTAAAAGCACACTTTATACATATAAACATCACTTGAGAATTTCTTAAAAATTATTTTTATACAACAAAACCTCAGTCCTCTTTCCTAATTCCCTCCATTTTTGCCAAGTTAGAGAAATGAAGTGTTGGATATTACATGAAATGTTATTCATCACCATCCTGTCAATAATGAGGTAAGGTTCCCAAAGAATTTTGTTTCATCTCATCTGGTTTTAATAAAAAGGAAGCATTTTAGATCATGGGATGCATTTAAACGAATTCATTTAATTTCCAAAAAACACTTTCTTTATACCTACAATATGTTCAGAAACTAAATTACAGAAGAGCATTCCTTTTAGGAAGTATTTAAATTTTTTCTAGGTAGATGTAATGAAATGTGTTTAATTACATCTAGGTCTTGATATTTGTTTTCTTAAGATAATCAGTCACATATATACCTCTTCTCATTTTATCCCCTCTGCTTCTCTATTTACAGTAAGCCCTGACTTCCAGATTTGATTTTGACCTCAAAACATCAATAATTTGCCCCCATACACCGTACTTTTAGGGAGGAAGCAAATAATCCAAAACCTGTGCATAACAGTAACGCTGTTATTTTTAAAAGAGGCATTTCCACATCTGGCAGTGACAGTTCCAGAACACTGTAGAAAACTAATCCACAAAGGAAACAAAAGGAATTTCTGTACTAAGCCTGAAGTTTTTCTGAATTATGTAATAAACACTTCAATTTTGTTTATTCACTGATAGGCATTTAAACAAATAAAAATTATATTCAATATAACACTCTTTTAATAATTGACTAAGAGAAGATATTGTGCTAACTCTGACCCCCATGGTCCAATCCCTCAGGAAAAGCTATGGAGTTATAAAAAATAAATAAATAAAAACTACTCAAATAACCAATCAAATGGTGAATAAAAATGTCACAGATCAAGTCAACATAATTTTAATACTTGTAAAACTTATAAAGTAAGTTTTGCATTAGCTTTATTTTTTAATAAAGCAACTGATTATGTATAAAGGATATGCATTTGAATTTCACGTAATACATTACCTTTATAAAATTAAAAGCAACTTTGAATTTTCAGAAGAATGGAGTAGAACTAACCCAGAATCCCTCTCCCCCATCCTGCATTAGGGTGGTATATTTGTAACAACTGATGAATGGATGAATATTGTTTATTAATAAATTATCATTATAAACTATTATGAAATTATTAACTATTATTATTAACTAAAGTCTGTTTATGTTATTTATAATAGGGTTCATTCCTTGTGGTGTACATTCCATGGGTTTTGACAAATACATAATAATGAAATATATTCACCAATACAGTATTATACAGAATTGTTTCACTGCTCTAAAAATCCCTGTGCTCCATCTATAAAACTCCTGGCAACCACTTATCATTTTACTTTCTCCATAGTTTTCCATTTTCCAGAATGTAATAGAGTTGGAATCATACAGTAAGCAGCCTTTCAGACTAGCTTCTTTCACTTAGTAATATGCATTTAAGGTGACTTATGTCTTTTCATAGTGTGATAGCTCATTTCTTTCTATTGTTGAATAGTAGTCTATTGTCTGAATGTACCACAACTTATCTATTCATCTAGTGAAGGACATTGTGGTTGCTTCCAAGTTTTGGCAGTTATAAATAAAATTGCTGAAAGTATCTGTGTACAGGTTCTTGTGTGAACATAAGTTTTTAATTCACTTGGGTAAATATCAAGGAGTGCTGTAAATAACAATGTTCACAGCTAAGAAATTCTGAACCTAACTTTTCTCAAATTAGTCAAATCTAGAGAAGAACATGACCCCTATATGATCCCAACAGCACAAAACTGGGTTTCCTAAGCCTTTTCCCCCACCTCCTGCAGTTAAGTGGCTCTGTCGTATTTTCCAAGGGAAGGGAAAGTGGGGATTCTTATCAGGGGAATAAATGCAATTTGTGACCATCCACTTGAATAGTAGTTGAGGTAAAACAAAACAAAACAAAACAAAACAAAACAAAACAAAACAAAACAACCTTCACATACAAGAGAAAGAGCTGGAGTTCATGAGTATAGTTTTGAGGGTATGAAGGGCACAGTGAACATTATATCAACAAATAAATTGCAGCTGTAGGCTGACCTATAATGAGAGAAGCAGATCTAGTATCTTTTATCACCTGAATTCAAGGCGTACATGCAACTGGATTTCTTAACCCCAGAAGCAACAGTTAGATTATGAGCCTATACATTTTGTATCACTAACCCACCAGATGATGTTGATAATCAAATGATGAAACATAATCTTAAAAATATAACCCTAGGTCATTATTATTAGTCTCTTTCTTATTGGTATTCTCTCACAAAGCAAGTAAATTACAGGCTTCTTTCACATATAAAGGCATCAGCCCAGGCTCCAGCAACAATTCATGCTTGCTTTTTCCCTTCTAAAAATCATAACCGAAAAAAGTAATAATTACTTTAATCAGACATTATTATTCCTAAGTATACATTAATGAGTAGTTATAAAATTCCATTTAATATCAAGAGTAACTTTTTAGTGAAGAGTCACAATGAATGAAATTTAAATATATAACAATAGATAATACAGTATTCATAAGGAGGTCATGATTTCTGAAAATATTTTATTGGCTAAATTATGGGATAAGGGCTCAGTTCCAAATTAATTGGACTTTTTAGTATGGTTTAATTTAAAAATAAAGTCAGGGCACTTGGGTGGTTTAGTCAGTTGAGCTTCACACTCTTGATTTCAGTTCAGATCATGATCTCACAGTTTGTGAGATCAAGCTGTCAGGCTCTGTGCTGACAGCATGGAGCCTGCTTGGAATTCTCTCTCTCTCTCTTTCTCTCTCTCTCTCTTTCTCATTCTCTCATTCTCTCTCTCCCCCCAAATAAGTATACATTAAATAAGTAAATAAGTAAACAGATGAAAGTCAATAAAATGGATGACAAAAATAGATTTACTATTGTTAGGAAATTTACTGTTAGGTTTGAATTATTTATTGTGATAATAAAACAGAATATTCTCACTAATACAAACTTATTTATTTTAAAAATACACAACTCTCAACAAAGTAGGTATAGAGAGAACATACCTCAACATAATAAAGGCCATATGTGACAAGCCTACAGCTAATGGAATACCCACTGGTAAAAACTGAAAGCTTTTCCTCCAAGATCAGGAACAAGACAAGGATGTCTATTCTTGCCACTGTTATTCAACATTGTACTGGAAGTGCTAGGTAGAGCAATAAGGAAATAAAAGGCATCCAAATGGAGAGGAAAAAGTAAAACTGTCTCTATTTACATATGGCATGATGTTACATATCAAAAACCCTAGATTCCACCAAAAACTGTTAGAACTAACAAATTTAGCAAAGTTGCAGGATACAAAATCAATCTATAAAAATTCATTCCATTTCTGTACACTAATAAGGAACTGTCAGAAGAAGAAATTAGGAAAACAATCCCATTCACAACTGCATCAAAAAGAACCAATTAAAATAAATTTAACCAAGGAGGTGAAAGACCTATACATTGGGAATGATAAGACATTGAAGAAGACACAAATAAATAGAAAGGTATTCAGTGTTACAGGTTGGTAATGTTGTAAAACATCCATACTCATCAAAGCAATCTATAGATTCAATGCAATCTCCATCAAAATTCCAATGGCATTTTCCACAGAAATAAGAACAAACAATACTAAAATTTTCATGGAACCACCAAAAACAAACAAACAAACCCACAAACACCCAAATAGTCAAAGCAATCTTGAGAAAGAGCAATAAAACTGGAAGCACCATATCTCCTGATTTCAAACTGTACTATAAAGTTATAGTAATCGGTACAGCAGGGTATTGACATAAAAATAGGTCAATGGAAAAAAACAGAGAGTCCAGGAATAAACCCAAACATATATGGTCAATTAATTTATGACAAAGGAACCAACAATATACAAAGGGGAAAGGATATCTCTTTAATAAATGGTGCTGGGAAAACTGGACGGCCACATGCAAAAGAGTGAAATTGATTTTTATAAGACATCTGCACCCCCATGGTTTATTTATTTATTTTTTAATTTAACTTTGAGAGAGAGAGAGAATGAGTGGGGTAGGAGCAGAGAGAGGGAGACAGAATTCATGAAGCAGGCTCCAGGTTCTGAGCTGTCAGCACAGAGGCTGATGTGGGGCTTGAACACATGAACCACGAAATCATGACCTGAGCCAGAGTTGGATGCTTAACCAACTGAGCCACCCGGGTGCCCCTGCACCCCACGTTTACTTCAGCATTGTTTATTATAGCCAAGACATGGAAAAAATGTTAAGTGTCCACGGACAGATAAATGGATAAAGAAAACGTGATATACACATGTACAATGAATATTCAATCAAAAAAAAGAAAGAAACCCTGGCATTGCAACAACCTGAATGGCATTATGCTTCATGAAATAAGAAAGACCAAGAAAAATAGATACTGTATGATATCACTTATATGTGGAATCTAAAAAACAAAGTTTGAATTTATAGGTGTAGCAGACAGATTGGTGGTTACAAGAAGCTAGGGCTGGAGGCAGGCAAAATGGGTGAAGGTGGTCAAAAGGTACAAACTTTCAATTGTAAGATAAACAAGTCCTAAAGATTTAATGTACAGCATGGTGACTATAGTTAACAATACTGTATTATATATTTGAATGTTGCTAAGAGAGTAGATCTTAATAGGTCTCATCATAAGAAAACAGCTGTGTGGTGAGGATATTAAATAAATTTATGATAATCATTTAGCTACATACATATATAACAAATCACTATGTTGTACCCCTAAAATTAAAACAACGTTGTATGTCAATTATATCTCAATTAAAAAACACATACTCAAGTATTTAAGGTAATCTTCTTGGCTATTATTTTATTTCATTGAATTCAGAGGTCCAAGCAAACTTGACTATGATGAATTTATGTATAATAACTGCTAAAAATATTTCCAGGGTTTTAGAAAATAATAACAACCTGACTACTTCGAATTACGTATTTATTTAGACAAAAGAAATAACGTACTTTAAAAAAAATTAAACCATAAAGTTGAAAATTGTTCTCTAATAATCTCTGAATCCATACATAAAGATTCTTGACAGTTATTAAAGAGTTAAAGTCAGCTGCAAAAAGGTCGGAAGCTGTCAGCAATTGTGCAGTTGTCACAGACCTACGTCACCTACGTCATGGCTGGAGAAAGCCATAGTTTTCACACCCTCCCTTAGTAATATATCACCAAGAGTCGCATCTACACGTCAGTTTCCTAGTGTACAACAAATGCTCCCTTGCCACAAATAGATTAGCAACCTTCCAATACAGATTGGCAGATAAAAACAAGAGGCAGAAAATTCAGTCTAGACAGAAAGGTCTTGCCCACCTTGAACTCTTTAAGAAGTTCCTTTCTCGACCTGAACGTGAGACAGGAAACTATCAACACCCTAGAGGAGAAAGCAGGAAACAACCCCCTTGACCTCCACTGCAGCAACTTCTTACTTGACACATCCCCAAAAGCAAGGGAATCAAGAGCAAAAATAAACTGTTGGGACCTCATCAAGATTAAAAGCTTCTGCACAGCCAAGGAAACAACCCAGAAAACTAATAGGCAACCAACGGAATGGGAAAAGATAGTTGCAAATGACATATCAGATAAAGGGTTAATATCCAGAATCTATAAGGAACTCACCAAACTACACGCCCGAAAAACAAACAACCCAGTGAAGAAATGGGCAGAAGACATGAACAGACACTTCTCCAAAGAGGACATCCAGATGGCCAACAGACACATGAAACGATGCTCAGCATCCCTCCTCATCAGGGAAATACAAATCAAAACCACACTGAGATACCACCTCACGCCAGTCAGAGTGGCTAAAATGAGCAAATCAGAGAACTCTAGATGCTGGCGAGGATGTGGAGAAACGGGCACCCTCCTACACTGTTGGTGGGAATGTAAACTGGTACAGCCCCTCTGGAAAACAGTGTGGAGGTTCCTCAGGAAACTAACAATAGAACTCCCCTATGACCCAGCAATAGCACTGCTAGGAATTTACCCAAGGGATACAGAAATGCTGAGGCATAGGAGCACATGTACCCCAATGTTCATAGCAGCACTCTCCACAATAGCTAAAACATGGAAAGAGCCTAAGTGTCCATCAACAGATGAATGGATCAAGAAGATGTGGTTTATCTATACCATGGAATACTACATGGCAATGAGAAACAATGAAAGCTGGCCATGTGTAGCAACATGGATGGACCTTGAGGGTGTTATGCTGAGCGAAATAAGTCAGGCAGAGGACAAATATCGTATGTTTGCACGTATAGGAGGATTAGGAGGAACTTGACGGAGGAACAAGGGGGAGAAGAAGGGCGGAAATGGTGGGGGAAAGGGAGAGAGGCAAACCATGAGAGACTCTTGAATGCTGACAAAAACCGAGGACTGATGGATGTGGGGGGGACGGGGGGATGGGCATGGAGGAGGGCACTTGTGGGGATGAGCACTGAGTGTTATGTGGAAACGAATTTGACAATAAACTATTTGTAAAAAAAAAAAAAAAAAATTAAAAAATAAAAATCCAAAAAAAAAAAAGAAGTTCCTTTCTCTAAGTCCAAGCTATTGTCTAGCCTCTTCCTTGTATTTGGCATTAATATTTATATTTCCGGTAGATTATCTCCTTAACCGTTTGAAGATAAGCTATTACATATGTGACAACAGCACACATTTTTAATTGGGCATACATCTAATACATCACTAAGGAAAATCTGAAGTATATTTGATGTAACCACTAAGTGAGAACCTACTGCATGTAAAGTAAAAGCTGACACAGCTACACCAGTTGTCTCCAGCCGGTCTCTTGTGAATGCTTGGGTATGTGTTCTGATTAATAGGTGTCCCTGTCATACTACTGATAAATATTTTGAATATCATCCTTGCGTGTATGCAGCCTGAAAGAAGAGCACTTACCTTCATTTTCCCACTGTATTTTGGGTCAGAGAGTGTTTCAAAGGCTGAATCTTTGCTTTTCTGCACAAAATCTGGGAATTTGGAAAATACCTGATCACATATCCTTTTGATAAGTGTTTCCTTAAGGGGAAAAAGGTAGAAGAAAAGAAATTTCAACTTAACACATGTATACCTATATAAATTGAGATTATTTATGAAAAAAATTCTATTTAGAAGGAACATATTACTTTGAAGATATTATCTTCCCTAAGTCAGACGAATAATTCAGAAAACCTTAAAGCGATAGTGTTAATTATATATGGTTTTGATGAGTTCTGAGATAATGATAGGACCAATAACGTTATCATCATTCTTTTATGATTTCCAAAACAAGGAATCAAATACTTCCAAAAGAGCAAACAGTACTATCAAAGAACAATATTAAGTTCTTATTAGATTTTAAAATTACATTTAAACAGCAATAAGATTATAACACAAAAAGAAAATATAAAATCATTATGTAAAAAACCCTTAAGGAAGTTTTTTAAATTGATGTTTTGCTCTAAAATAAGATACAATTGAAATGACCAAAGCAAATGATTGCAGTTGTGTCCAAACTTTGAAATCACTCATTTTTGCCAGTTTGGGAAATACTCCTAATATTTAACATACAGATTATTATAAATACATTTTAATCCAGTAGATTGGACAAATGGTATTAGTACATGATTAGTGGAATAGGACTGACTCATCAAATATCTTCCTTAGTAATTACATCAAAAGATGTTAGAAAAACAAATATATGAACATTATCACAGGTATAAAAAAAAGTGTTATTATTTTAACTTAGGCTTTAATCTTCTCACTTTGATTAAAAAACTTGAGAGCATATACTTTTTTGACACCTAAATTTAAAAACGAGCAACTTCAGTTTCCTCTTTAATTGCATACAAAAATAACTTAAAAGATATTTGGCTAAGACATTTTATACCAAATATAAAGTCTTTATTTACACCAGGAGCATCATGAAGAAATACAAAAGGCCAACTCAAACCTGTTGTTTGGAGGTGCTAGCAGTCTGCAGTAGTGCGACATGGTTAGCTACCTTTTGAAGGACTGCAAGGTAACTGAAATACAAGGTTTTTACTGTTTCACCATGTGAATTGGTCTGCAACCAGAAAAAGAGAGAAAATAAAAACAGCAAGGAACTAACATGTCTATGTAACTACTTCATGTAATCTGTCACACTAATATTGATCATCTGGTTATTACTAGCTCAATACACTGTGAGAAATAATGATCAACTGTTAAACAAAATATCCATGAATCACTAATGTGGAATCATACTTTTGGTGAACCGTAATACAGTGATGTTTTTTAAAAAAAAAGAGGGGAGAAAGTCCTCATTTCAGAAATTATTTATCCTCATGAAACACAGTGATAGAAATGCTGTGGGAAGAAGTCCCTGGTAATAAAGCTATGGCATGGGGACAGGGTTGTACAAAGCCCTTCACTGTTCTCATTTATATTCCAAGGCTTCCTAGGAAGCTGTGCTTTTACAAAAGAGTGAGGTGGCTAAAAACAGCGAAATAAATGAGAGGTGGAATAAATATCAATCTAGATAAATATTTATTTAGGGTCCCTCTATGTACATGGATATTTGATAGATAACTTGATAATAAGATAGAGAGGTAATAATAAGATAGAGAAGGGCAAGAAATACAGATAGGTTAAGAAAATACAAAGTAGTATTTATTTCTAAATAAAAATAAAATATTGTACCAAAACACAATTCCTATTAATTAATATTCTATCATAATATTTTAAGACTGTTATCAAAGAATAAGTTTACTATTAAGGGATAATGAGAAACTTCTAAAAATTAGATGAAATTTCAAGATGAAAGTAGGCTACTTTCTAATAAAAGTTGAAAGGGAGGATATCAAATTGAAGCTACTAGTTTCTGAGAGCTACTGAAAAACTGGTTTATTGAAAAGATATTTGAATATTATATTTTGCTATGATTACTATTTGATATTGTAAAATATTTTTGAAAACTATTCCTTTTTATTAACTTAGGTTTCTAAAGTTTAGGACCTGAGGAAAAGTTATTTGATCTGCTCCTTACTCTGACAGTAGAATAGAGAACTGTGTAATCAAAAACAAGATCATGAAGATACCACACAGAAATTCTTGCCTTAAAACAACAATTTCTCTTTTTCCGGCCACTGTTACAGCTACAAGGCTCAGAAGACTGAAGTATCAAAGTCACATCTTTTGTTTCTAATACTGTTTGATAGACAGCTTTCTGAAAATCTGTCAGAGAACAATACACCATCTGCCAAGATAAAACAAAAGGTGATTATTGGTACTTTTTTTTACAGTAGTAATAATCACAATGCACATCAAATTTTATAGACTGTAAGAGTGAAAACTGTTTACAAACTATATTTCTTTTCGATACATTATTATGACAAATTCTCCTAATTTTCCTATACTCTTTGCTACCATCTTACCCTAAACTATATAAATATAATTTTATTTTCAAATAAACCTCATAGAACTTTTTTTTTCCAATTGAAAGGAATCAAAATATGAAAAAATAAGTGTTTTCCTTCTGTATTTCTAAATAGAATATACTCTATATTTCGGAGTTTTGTACTAGTAGCCAATCATGCAAATATATGACTACAGTTTAGGTGAAATAAAAAAGTAGATGAGAAAAGGGAAAAATTTTAGAACAATGGTAGGAATAGTATTTGATAAATTACATGAAAATTTATACTACAAACTGCATAAAGTATTTGACATCCTGCTTATTAATTTCTAAGATTAGTAAAGGTAAGAATTAGAAAATACACATAAAACCAACTATAAGTTTCTATTTTGTGCCCAATTTCAAGAAAAGAAGAAAATATGATAAAATAATGCCACTGAGTTATGCGGAATGTAATTTACCTTAGATTACTCGTAGCACTGGAAATTGGTAAATGTCTTCTAGATGTAGCTGTATGTAATCAGGGTCATAAAACTCATAATAAGATTTTGAAAAATGTGAATGAAAAGGAAAAGCCATCCATCTATAAATATTTATGTGTTTATATCACTACAACAGAACAGTATTGCAAAAAAATGACAAATTCTGTTGTTTCATTTGCTGTAAAGAAGCTTTTAAGTCTGATGTAACCTTACTTTTTAAAATTTTTGCTTTTGTTGCTTATGCTTTTGATGCCATATTCAAAAAATCATCAACAATCATCACCAGGATCAACATCAAAGAGATTTTTCCCTGTTTATTTTCGAGGAGCTTTACAAGATCACATCTTCTTTTTCATTTTTAACCCGTTCCCAGTTACTTTTTGTGAGTAGTACAAAATATATATAACTTTCCCACTACCACTTATTGAAAAGAGCATCTTACTGAGTATTCTTGGCTCCCGTGTCAAATATTAGTTGACTGTACAGACATGGTTTATTTCTGGGCTCTCTATTCCACTCTGCTGGTCTAAGTGTCTATTGTTATGCCAGTTCCATACTATTTTGATTACTATAGCCTCATAATATAGTTTGAAATTGGGAAATGTGATGCCTGACAATATTGCTGTTCTTGCTCAAGACTGCTTTGGCTATTCTGGAGTCTATGGCGGTTCCATATGAATTTTAGGATTGTTTGTTCTATTCCTGGAAAAAAATGCCATAGGAATTTTGATAGGGATTGCATGGACATGTTAACAATACTAATTCTTCCAATCCATGAACATGAGTATACTTCCATTCATGTGTGTCTTCTTCAAACTCTTTCATAAGTTTCTTACAGTTTTCAGTGTATAGGTCTTTCACCTCCTTAGTTAAATTTATTCCCAAGTATTTTAAAACAGGTAGTAACATTACTAAACATTTCTTACATGCCACACACTTCAGAGCAGCCACATGAGGCAAAAATTGCTATCACCATTCCCATTTAACACATAAAGAAGCCAAGGTTTGAGAGACTTAGCAAATTGCTCAAGGTCACAAAACTCCTAAGTAGGGAGCCAGGATTCAAGCCTATAATATTTGACTTCAGAGCCCAAGCTCTAGACACTCTGTGTACAACTCTTTCTTCATATTTTAGTTACTGTTCCTACTGGCTAGACAGCTAAATAATATACATAAAATTGCACAAAATATTTTTTAAAGTGGGGGTTCATTAAGTATTCCAATTAAATGATAGTATCTGCTTTAGATCAAAAAGTCAAATGTTGGGGCACCTGGGTGGCTCAGTTGGTTAAACATCCAACTCTTGATTTTAGCACTGAGTCCTGACTCAGGCTCTACAATGTGTTGAGCATGCTTGGGACTCTCTCTCTGCCCCTCTCTTGCTCGCATTCTCTCTCAAAAATAAAGAAATAAACTTTAAAAAAAATCAAATGTTTTATCATTTTCCCCAACTTGCATATCAGTAACATATTTTCCTTTCAAGTCTATCTTTTAAAGTAACAATCAACAGTACATCCTAAGACTACAGAGTATTTGATAGCATTGTCCTTATTTGGGACAACATTAATTAAACTTAGTTCACAGTAATTTATAGAACCTTTTTTCCATTACCTGAGCAAGAAAACCACCAGATTAAAAACTATAAAAGAGGACCACAATATTAAAAAAAATCTCTTAAGGTTTATTCTTCAAATTTTCTTAAATAATTAACAGAATTTAATTATAACTTTCCTAAAATTCTTCAAACTAAGTTAACTATATAACTGCAAATAGCATTCTAAAAGAAACAAATCTATAAAACAAAGCTTTTATTTTTTATTTTTTTTAAATATTTTTTATTTATTTCTAGGAGAGAGAGAGAGAGACAGCGTGAGCAGGGAAGGGTCAGAGAGAGAGGGAGATACAGACTCTGAAACTGGCTCCAGGCTTTGAGCTGGCAGTCAGCACAGAGCCCGACGCGGGGCTCGAACCCACGAACCGCGAGATCATGACCTAAGCGAAAGTTGGACGCTTAACCGACTAAGCCACCCAGGCGCCCCTAAAACAAAGCTTTTAATCACTGTGGTCCTATAGCTGTAATTAAGGTCTCAAGGAATATACTGGGCTGTGGATAGTAGACAATATGTGAAGGATAAGATCTGAATGGATAACAAATTAGAGAGAGCGAGCTCTTCTTTCTTCCCTGAGGAAGAACTGCAACAAAAGCCTTATTATAAAATTAAGAGAAACGAATTTAATGCATACTGACAATAAACCTGCTAGCTAACCTGTTAGATTGGGTTCAATTAACATTTTCTGAAATTTTGCACATAACATTTTTTTCCATACTACTCAGGCAAACAAACAAACAAACAAAACCCACCCTATATTCATAAAATACCACAGGAAACAGATTTCCTTTTAAAAAGATTTTTTTCAGAAAAAAAATCAAATATGATTAGAAATTAACAATTTAAACAAATGCAGTTCTCACCCGGTCTTCCTTCTTAGGTAACTGAACTCTGATTAAAGTCTTGGTACGCCGGAGAAACCACCCAGACATCTTTTTTGCAAGCCTTTGCATGGCCTTTCGGCCGGTAGCTAGTTCTCTTTTTGTTGCTGTGTGTCTCTGGCCATGTTCTACTGGGTCAGAAAACTGCTTCTTGAAGTAGATCCTACTACCTAAAAGTCCTGGCACAGCCCTGTGTAAAGGCAATAAAAAAATATTAGGGCTTTGGTAAATTATCTAAAAAGAAACACACTGACTTCTTTTTGAGTCTAAGAAATATACTAAGTCCCTTGTTCATGAATGATAACAATAACAAAATATAAGAAAACAGAATGTTCTTTCTTTATGACAGTTTCAGTAAATAACTGTAAGATGACAGAATTGGTAAATATGTTCAGATATTTACTTCAAGGATCAAGAGTGACATATAAAGAAAGGTTTTCATGGGACTCTCAACTCTGTATATCATGTTTGGGACAAATTCGTCTGTAAACAGACATAGTTGTTTTGGGGTCCCTCCCCAAAAAACTATTAATTAGCCAACAAGGTAACACTAAGTTAAAGAAATATTAAACATTTTCTAAAACATAAAAAGGGCTTTTACTCACCAGTCCATAACACACCATAGTTCTTTCATGTTGTTCTGAAGAATGGTTCCAGTGAGGCCAATGCGGACATTACATTTTAAAGCTTTCATAACTTCTGTTACTCTAGCCTTTGGATTCTTAATTCTATGAGCTTCATCCACAATGACAGCTGACCATTCCAAACTACAAAGTGAGATAAAAGGGGGGAAAGGCTGAGAAAACTTATCCTACATGATGAATGAATATCTTTTTATATTTATCAAAGTACAAAACATCTTTTGGGGTCATATAATACATTAAATAAAAGCTCAAGTTCTGGAGTTAGATGTTCAGAGTTTAAATTTCATGTCTACCACTGACTTAGCTGTCATAGGCTTAGGTGAATTTCTTCTCTATGTCTTAGATTACTCCTGTCTTTCTGACAACTTCCTTGAAACAAGAGCATACTATTATTAGCTCTAAGTGAAGTAAAGTCAAATCCTAGAGCTGACAAAAATGGTAAATCTGAAGCAACTTTAATAAATATATTAAATGTAAATGGATTAAACACTTCAAATAAAAGGCAGGTCATCAGAATGGATAAAAAAGCAACATCAAACTACGTATTAACCACGAAAGGCTCACTTTAAATATAAAGAGCCAATATATTCAAATTAAAAGATAGAAAATGATAAATATTCAGTAAGTACAAGAAGACTATATTGTCTATATAGATATCAGATAAAACTTCAGAATACTAGCTATAAAATGGAGCATATTTTTTAAAGATAAAAGGATTAATTTATAAGAAAAAATACTAACCTTAATGTATGTGTACCTAATAAGAGAGCTTCAAAGTACTGTATATAAATTGGAAGCTGACAGAACTGAAAGGAAAAATTTAACAATACACAAGCATAATTGAAGATGCCAACATTTCTCTCTCAGAAATTGTAAAACAACTAGAAAATCAGTAGTAAAGGCAGAGAACACTTAAGAACAGCTCCTAGCTAACATGACTTTATTGGGGCGCCTGGGTGGCTCAGTCAGTTTAAGCATCCGACTTCAGCTTAGGTTATGATCTCACGGTTTGTGGGTTCAAGCCCCGCATCGGGCTCTGTGCTGACAGCTCGGAGCCTGAAGCCTGCTTCAGATTCTGTGTCTCCCTCTCTCTCTGTCCCTCCCCTATTCATGCTCTGTTTCTCTCTGTCTCAATAATAAAATTTTAAAAAATTTAAAAAAATAACATGACTTTATTGATACTTATAGAATGCTACACCTAATAACTGTAGAATAAACATTTTTTCATGAATACATAGGTCAGAAAAATGAAAATTATACAACAGAATACCACCACAGACACACTAAAATATCTAAAAACAAAAAGACTGACAATGCTAAATGTTAGTGAATATGTGAAGCAACTAAAGTCACAGATTGCAGTTGGAATAGAATGGTACAACCACTCAGAAAAATGGTTTGGGGTTTCCTTCTAAAGTTAAACCTATAAGCTCAACCATAAAACCCCAAAATTCTACTCCTAGGAAATGAAAATATGTCTACCCAGGATAAATGAAGATGTATGTTTAAAAAAAGACTTATATATAACTAACTATTCCTTATAGTTTTACTTAAAATGAAAACCCAAATATAAACACCCGCCCTCAAATAAATGGGTAACAAAGTGTGGTACGCTCATGAACTGCAATACAACTCAACATTTAAAAAGAACAATTACAGATACATTCAATAACATGGATGAACCTCAAAAAATATTATGGTGAGCAAAAGATGCCAGACACAACAGTTCTAAGGTCTAGAAATCCAAGATCAAGAGCTGGCAGGCTTGGTTTCCTCTGAGGCCTGTCTCCTTGGGTTAAAGATGTCTGCCTTCTTGCTGTGTTCCCATGTATTCTTTCTTCTGTGCAGTCAAGTTCCTGTCATCTTTCTTTTCTAAGGACATAAGACAGATTGGACTAGGGCCCCACCTTAATGGCCTCACTTTAACTTAATTGCTTCTTTAAGAATATTTTCTCCAAATATAGTTACATTTTGGAATCCTTGGGGTTGGGAATTGAACCTACAAATTTGGAGGGGACATAATTTAGCTCAAAATAAGCCTCCTAATTGGTCTTTCTCCGTTTAGTTGGCTCTCCTTGGTGTATATGCACAACAACTAGGTTACTTATTAAATGCAAATCTGGGGGCGCCTGGGTGGCTCAGTCAGGTGTGTCTTGGTTTCGGCTCAGGATGATCTCATGGTTCATGGAACTGAGCAAATTCTCTCTCTTTTTTTTTAAATGTTTTATTTATTTCTAGGAGAGAGAGAGAGACAGCGTGAGCAGGGGAGGGTCAGAGAGAGAGGGAGTCACAGACTGAAACAGGCTCCTGGCTCTGAGCCAGCAGTCAGCACAGAGCTCAACGCGGTGCTCGAACCCACGAACCGCGAGATCATGACCTAAGCGAAAGTCAGACGCTTAACCAACTAAGCCACCCAGGCGCCCCTCTCTTTTTAAAAATAGATAAATAAGGGGCACCTGAGCAGCTCAGTTGGTTAAACATCTGACTCTTGGTTTTGGCTTGGGTCATGATCTCATAGTTTCAGGAGATCAAGCCCCATATGGGGCTCTGTGAGGACAGTGCAGAGCCTGCTTGGGATTCTCGATCTTCTCCCTCTGCCCCTCCCCCACTCACACTATGTGTCTCTCTCTCTCTTTCTCTCTCAGGATATATAAATAAACTCAAAAAATAAAAAAATAAACCTTAAAAAATAAAATAAAATGCAAATTTTTATCATATTAGTAATCCACTGAAAACATTTCAAGGGCACTCTATTGCTCTAAGAATAAAGACCCCTAGGGGTGCCTGGGTGGCTCAGTCAGTTAAGAGTCTGACTCCTGAATTTGGCTCAGGTCATGATCTCACAATTCATGGGTTCAAGCTCAGCATGGGGCTGTGCACTGGCAGCATGGAACCTGCTTGGGATTCTCTCTCTCCCTCTCTCTTTCTCTGCCCTTCTCCCACTCACTCTCTCTCTCTCCAAAAAAAAGAAAAAAAAAGAATAGGGGTACCTGGGTGGCTCAGTCAGCTCAGCGTCCAACTTCAGCTCAGGTCATGATCTCACAGCTTAGAAGTTCAAGCCTCCCGTTTCAGGCTCTGTGCTGACAGCTGAGAGCCTGGAACCTGTTTCAGATTCTTTATCTCCCTTTCTCTCTGCCTCTCCCCCACTCACTCTCTCAAAAATAAATAAAAACATTTAAAAAAATTTTTTTAATAAAAAAAAGAATAAAGATCCTTAGCCCTCCAGACAACTTCAATATCCTTTATGATGTTCCATGCTTAACACTGTTGTCTCCCAGCCACTTCCCTCTTACACGTATGCTGCAGCCATGAGATACAGAAAGCATCAGAACTGCTTTCATTTATTAAAAAGTAATATGATCTTTGTTGTTTGAAGGCCTCTGCAAATGCTGCTTGTTCCCTCTTCCTGTATTACTCCCCTATTCTTCAACTCTTACTCATCCTTCAATTCTTTTTTTTTTTAAAGTTTATTTATGTATTTTGAAAGAGAGAGAACATGCTTGAACAGAGGTGGGGTAGAGAGGCAGAGAAAGAGACAGTCCTAAGCAGGTTCTCCATTGTCAGTGTGGAGCCCAACATGGGGCCTCAAACTCACAAACTGTGAGATGATGACCTGAGCCAAAATCAAGAGTCACACATTTAACTGACTGAGCCACCTAGGCACCCCTCATCATTCAATTCTTACTCAGTTCATAGGTCATCTTCACTGGGAAGCTCCCTGACAACTCTGCACCAAAGTTAGGGTCCTTATGTGCTCCCACTGAATCCTTTGTTACATATCATAACACTCACATGACTTTATAATTACGCCTCTAGATGCCTCATTAAAATCTTAAGATGCAGGTAGGCATAAATTAGTTCATTTCTTTTGGGTACTTGTAGTCCTAAAATACTGATTCTCAATTTGTATATGTATTCTTTGCCAATCTACATTCACAACAGACTCCCCTAATTAAACTCATTCATGAAAATCACTATCTTAGTCTAGACGTGCCATATGCATAAAAGGTTGTACATGAGATTTAGGACAGTGTTACCCTTCTTTAACAGGCATTATTTGGAAAGGGAATAAAGGAAATACAATGTACTGTATAAAGTCTGAAGCAGGTGTTTCCTTCTTAGAAAAAAGTTATTATAAACTATTTCAATAATTCTTAAATAAAATTAAATTATGCTAAGGAATAGTTTTTTTGAAAATCACAATATAAAGGGATGTAAACAGAATATTAATGTAATCATTCCCATTATACCCATTACCTGTTAAGTTCATCCAGACATAAACGCAGTGTTTCATAAGTTGTTAGAGCAATTTCACATTTCTTCTGCTTTACACGAATCAGTTCATTGTCTTTTTTGTTACCATGTAAAACAGTAACTCTGAAATATCCCCAGGTGTCCAATTCATCTCTCCAGTTGTAGAGTACAGAAAGAGGAGCAACTATTAAGAACATCTAAAGGAAGAAGGAAAAAAATATGATATACTTTTAAAAAATAAAGGGGCGCCTGGGTGGCTTAGTCGGTTAAGCGTCCGACTTTCGCTTAGGTCATGATCTCGCGGTTCGTCGGTTCGGGCCCCACGTCAGGCTCTGTGCTGACTGCCAGCTCAGAGCCTGGAGCCTGTTTCAGTCTGTGACTCCCTCTCTCTCTGACCCTCCCCTGCTCATGCTGTCTCTCTCTCTCTCTCCTAGAAATAAATAAAAACATTAAAAAAAAATTTAAAAAAAAATAAAATAAAATAAAATGAAATGAAATCTAGAATATCAATAGTCCTATTCATTAGTTTCTGGCACTGTAGTTAATAAGAATAAACACAACTTAAGTGATTGGATATATCTGGATATAGAAGATTGTCATAAATATTTTGTCATTTACTTATCTTTTATTAGGATAAAACACATATCTAACTCTGTCCAAAGGAAGGGCTGTTTTTTATTCCCACCCCCACAAAAAAAAAAAAAAAAAAAAGGAACTGAGAGCTAAGAGAGAAGCAATTTTTCAAAACAGAGAAAAGAGTATAATCAGGACCCAAATCATAACTTCAAGAGCCAAGGGGGTAATATAAATATATGAAACAGGACAAGTTTTTTTTTTCTGGAAATATGTGGTTTTCTGAATCTCTCTTTCCTTTGCATTTCCCTAGTTCATTTCCTCTCTCCCTCTTTCAGATACTGTCAGTTGAAGACCTGGAAAATTCACTGGAAAATTGAAGTAATGAGAATAAAACCTCTACCTTTCTATCATTAGGTCAATAATCTACCTGTAGTTATTTTCATGTATTCTTCCCTCCCTCACATTACCATGGATGAACTGTCCATGTTCTTATCTGAAAATAAACCCTACACTTACAAAGTGGCTGCCATCATTTCTTGCCAACCTAAAATCAATGCTGGAGAAATTGCCTCTAACTCCCCTATGTGACTAACTTGCCCTTTTTAATGTATCACATTCATCCACAAGCAAATAGGTTCTAATTTTTCTCAAAGTTAAAAAACAAAACAATACCCCAAATCCTCTTCCTTACCACACAACTCTCTATAGCTATTCCCCATTACTTTACTGTCTTTATTGTAATGAGCCCTAGGAGTTATCAATACTTACTATTTTTACTTAATCTCCTCCAGTTCTCCATATAAATGAGACTTATGTCCTAACCCTCCAACCAAAGCAGTCCTTTTGAAGATTAACAGTGTATCTCTGTTTAGTTTTCATGTGAATATTTTGGGGTTCCACTGACCTTCCCTGTACTAACCCCAAATTCTGCTGTCATCACCCATTTAAATTTTTTTAATGTTTTTATTTCTCACTATTATCACTATTTCTAAGCTATTATATTTAATAGTGTTACAAGTTTCTTTACTAAAGCTTTATATTTGTCCTACTTGATAAAGATCAGCTAATTAAATATACTGAAAAATTTCAGTTTGGCAAAAAATAAACTAATACAATACTAGTCTAAATCTTGCTCTCTCTTCTGTGAAATATTTCAGCTAGGCCATTTGTCAGGTGTAAGAAGTCAAAGCTGTGACTGTGTTTTGGAAAGAGAAAGAAGAAAAAAGAACAGAAGATTAACCTACTGAATGTGAGAGTTCCTTTTCCCACCACATCATCAAACACACATAAACACTTTCTCGTCATACTTGATTCATCTCAAATACTTTTGCCTTTTGGCTTGGAGTTTATCTTATGAATTCTATTCTTCTTCTACCTTCAAATACAAAATTTGGGATCCAACTACTAAGTCCAAGTATAGTCTCATGGCATCCCCCCCCCCATTTTTGTTATTACAAAATGAAAATGATGGGTCCAAACTCCATCTGAGCACTTTGAGCAGTTTTCCACTTCAGAGATCATTCACAAAAGTTGCCAATGACTCTAAAGATTCCTAGAATCAGCCTTAAGATTCAAAAAGTTTTAAAATAAAGACATTTATTATTGGTCTTTGAAATTGCAAAAGTAAATAAAATAGGTAACTCATTTTAGTACTGAGGGGTCAGAGAACTGAGTTACACCATTTGCAAAGTCCAGAGATAGAAGAATGTAAAGTCTTTACTACCATGCTATGAATAATATCTCATTTAGTAAGCCTTACCTAAGCAAAAGATGTCAAAACAATAAAGTGGAAATCAGCGTCCAGTTGCTAAGTCACTGCACATAAAACAACTCTATTTGTTATTCAGAAGCTAAGAAACAATTTTATAAAACTAGATCTAAAATGTAATACAAACAGAATTAAAAGTTGCTCACTTAAATATTACTAAAATCGACAGAGGCCACATTTAATCCTTCAACTAGAGAATACTGAGTTACTTTTATCCCTTTCAACAAATCTAGTTCAGTAATTGATACACAGACTTTTAAAGTTTGAATCATCATGCAGCAAGGCCTTAGAAAAATTATGTGATGTGGGCTGTGACAAAATACCCAAAGAGGTTTTTCATATGTGATGATTTCTGTGGTCGGAGTTACAGTATTAACAATTACCATGCCATTCTTGAGCACTTGCTGTATGCCAAGGACTGTGCAAAGTAGTTGACAAATATTAACACAAGGACTTTACACAGAAATGCTATAAAGTAGAAATATTTAGTATTTCCTTAACAAAGTATGAGAGGAGATGAGAAAACTAAGGTGTAGAGATGTTAAATAACATGCCCAAGGTCATACTGCTATTAGGTGGTAAAATAAGTATTTGAACCTATGTCTAACAATAAAACTCTTAGCCACTATTATACAACATATTAGTATTGTAATTCGCAAAGTCCATGACTGTGAGATACAGAGTTCTCTTATTTACCATAGTAACTCCAGAACTTTGTATAGTGTTTAAAAAACAAAGGTGTTCAAATGACAAATGAAATAATAAATGCAACAATGCATGTCAGTGACAGAATAGAAACAGCAACGTATATTTAGAAAACAATGACTGACAGAAAGAAAAAAATGCCAAACCTGGAGCGCCTTCGTGGCTCAGTCAGTTACACATCCAACTACTGATTTCAACTCAGGTCATGATCTCATGGTTCATGGGCTTGAGCCCCATGTCAGGCTCTGTGCTGACAGTGTGGAGCCTGCTTCAGATTCTCTGTCTCCCTTTCTCTCTGCCGCACTTCGTGTGTGTATTCTCTCTCTCTCACACACAAAATAAATAAACTTTAAAAAACTTTTATTAAAAAAATGCCAAAACTAATTAAGTTAAACCCTATGATATGTAACTGATAACTTTGCCTTTGGAATACTGTGGCTTATTAAATATATATACGTGGTGGAATGCCTGGGTGGCACAGTCGATTTAGTCCAACTTCTACTCAGGTCATGATGTCCTTGGTCAGAACCTTGAGTTGGGCTCTGTGCTGACAGGTCGCAGCCTGGAGCCTGTTTCAGATTCTGTGTTACCATCTCTCTCTCTCTCTCTGCTCTATTCCTCTCATGCTCTCTCTATCTCAAAAATAAACATTAAAAAATTAAAATATATATGTGGCTATATTAAATACATATGGGAATTTAAGTTTAGAATCCATTCTAGTCATGAGCCTCTCCAAATCTTTTTTAAGCTTATTTATTTTAGAGAGAGAGAGAGAGAGAGAGAGCACATGGGGGAGGGGCAGAGAGAGAGAATCTCAAGCAGGCTCCACAATGTCAGCACAGAGCCTGATGTGGGGCTCAATCTCATGAACTGTAAGATCATGACCTAAGCCAAAATCAAGATTCAGATGCTTAACTGACTAAGCCACTCAATCTTTTTTTTCTAAAGAGCAGTGTAAGAATTTTACCAAAACTGGACATTCTTTTAAAATATAACATTACAAACCAATATCACTTAAGTTAATGGACACCAAACCAATAAATAACAAATCTTGCAATTAAGCACGACAAGTAAATAAGGTATGAAAATGGAAATGACAAGTATAAATATTCATAGAAAATATATGTAAATCAATAAAATGAAGAGTAAAATCAATTATTAAGAACAGTAAAATAATTAAGAACGTGGAGTTTATCATAAAAATATATGTAAAGCAATAAAAAGAACAGTATATCAATTATTAAGAAGAGTAAAATAATTAAGTGGAATTTATAAAATATATGTCACACCTTAAATGACACACCTTAATATTCAATCACAAAGGAGCAGCATATACATTCTTCTCAAGTACACATTACATTTTGTTACATTTTCTGTACATGCTACATTTTCTGTTACATTTTCTGGTATAGATCATATGTTAGGCCACAGAACAAGTCTTAATATAGGAAGACTGAAATCATATAAAGCATCTTTTCCTACCACAATGCTATGAAACTAAAAAGGAAAAGTGGAGAATTCACAAATATGGAGAGATTAAACAATCTGCTACTCATGATAAAAACCCTTAACAAGGTAAGTTTAGAGGGAATATACTTCAACATCATAAAGGCCATAGATGAAAAGCCCACAGCCTCCTTGGGGAAAAACCAAGAGCTTTTCATCCATGGTCAGAACAAGGAGGGTTGTCCACTCTGACCACCGTTATTTAACATAGTACTGGAAGTTAGGACTTCCGCAGCAGTCAGACAACAAAAAGAAATAAAAGGCGTCCAAATCAGCAAGGAAGAGGCAAAACTTTCACTATTTGCAGATGACATGACACACTATATGGAAAACCCGAAAGACTCCACCAAAAATACTGCTAAAACTGATACATGAATTCAGTAGTCTCAAGACACAAAATCAATGCACAGAAATCTGTCACAATTTTATACACCAGTAATAAAGGAGTAGAAAGAGAAATTAAGGAATCAGCCCCATTTACAATTGCACCAAAAACAATAAGATACCTAGGAATAAACTTAACCAAATGGATAAAGGACCTGTACCCTGAAAACTATAAAACACTGGTTAAAGAAACTGAAGATGTAGACAGCCCAGAAATAGCCCACATTTATATGGCTAATTAATTTATGACACAGGAAGCTAAAATATCCAGTAAGAAAGGGCAGTCATGGGGCACCTGCATGGCTCAGTCAGTTAAGTGTCCGACTCTTGATTTTGGCTCAGGTCATAATCTCAAGGTTAGTGAGATGGAGCCCAGAGTTGGGCTGCATGTTGAGAGCATGGAGCCTGCTTGGGATTGATGGTCTCTCTCTCTGTCCCTCCCTTGTTCATGTGTGCTCTCACTCTCTCTCTCTCTGGCTCTCAAAATAATAACTTAAAAAACAGAGAAAGGGCAGTCATGTCAATGAACTGTGTTGGGGAAACTATACAGCCACACACAGAAGAATGGAACTACTATCTCCTACAACACACAAAAATTAACTCAAAATGGATTAAAGACTTGAATGTATGACCTGAAACCATAAGACTCCTAGAAGAAAACATAGGCAGTAAGCTCTTTGATATTGGTCTTAGTGATGATTGTTTTTAGATGTGATTCCAAAAGCAAAGGCAACAAAAACAAAAATAAACAGGTAGTAAGTACTACATCAAACTGCTTCTGCACAGCAAAGGATATCATCAACAAAATGAAAAGACCACCAACTGAATGGGAGAAAATATTTGCAAATCCTGTATCTGATAAAGTGTTAATAACCAAAATATTAAAGAACACATACAACTCAATAGCCAAAAAAAAATCTAATTTAAAAATGGGCAGAGAATCTGGATAGATGTTCTTCCAAAGAAAAGGAGATGGCCAAGAGGCACATGAAAAATATCCCTGATCATCAGGGAAATGGAAATCAAAACCACAATGAGTTATCACCTCACATCTGTTAAGAGTGCCATTTTCGAAAAGATAAGAAACAAGTGTTAGTGATGATTTTAAGAAAAGGAAACCTTTATGCACTATTGGTAGGAATTAAAATTGGTGCAGCCATTATGAAAAACAAAAAATTAAAAACAGCACTTTTATTTCTGGACAGTTGTCTGAAGAAAATAAAAACATTAACCAAAAGATATATGTACTCCCATGCTCATTTCAGCATTATTTATAATAGCCAAGATATGGAAACAACCTAACTATCCAGTATTGGATGATAAATAAAATGTGATTTATATGTAATATGTATCATACATATCACATATCACATATGTACATATACATGTGTACACACACACACACACACACACAAATGTGGAATACTATTCAGGAATAAAAAAGAATAAAATTTTGCCATCTGTGATAACATGGATGGCCCTCGAGGTCTTATACTAAGTGAAACAAGTCAGACCAAGAAAGAGGAATACCATTTGACTTCACTTATATGTGGAATCTACAAAATAAACCAAAAAATCAAGCTCATATATCACATTATATATATATATATATATATATCACATCACACATCAGATATATATCACACATCGCATATATATCACATATCTCACACACATATATACACATACGTGTACAGATGTAGAGTACTAGTTAGCCATTAAAAAGAATGGAATTCTCTCATTTGCGGTAACATGGATGGACTTTGAGAGCATTATACTAAGTGAAACAAGTACAACCACGAAAGAGAAATACCATTTGATTTCACTTATATGTGGAACCTACAAAATAAAACAAACCAAAATTTAAGCTCATAGATACAGAGAACAAATTGGTGGTTGCTGGGGTGGAGGGTTGGTATGCAAAATGGGTGAATGGGGTCAAAAAGTACAAGCATCCAGCTATAAAGTAAATAAGTCATGAAGATGTAATATATGCCTTGGTGACTATAGTTAATAATACTGTATTGCATATTTTAAAGTTGCTAATACGGTAGATCTTAAAAGTCCTCACAATAAAAAAAAATTTTCTAACTATGTATGGTGACAAATGTTAACTAGACTAGACTTATTTACTGTGGTGATCATTTTGCAATAATTATGGTGCATACCTGAAACTAGTATGTCAATAATACTTAAAAAAAAAAAAAAGCCTGAAAAAGCATGTGGTTTTAATATAGATAAAAACATGATCAATTAGAATATAAAACTTTAAAAATTCCATTTGAAATAGCAACCAAAAGAAAGAATACCCAGTTAAACCTGAACAAGAAACAAAGTCATACGAAGAAAGCTAGAAGCTCTGAGGGGCATGAAATAAAACTTACGCAAATGATACAGCTACTCTAGGATATGCAGTATTTACAGTATAAAAATGTTCACTCTCCCTACATAAATCAATAAATTCAGAAAGACCACCTAAAATATCAATGGGTTTTTAGGAGAAAGTTGAGAAAATCTGAAGACAAACTAATCTTACCAAACATTAAAACGTATTATAAACCCAAAAAAGTATAAACTGTTTAGCACTGAAAGAGAAATGAGCAAATAAATCAATAGAACAATATATCTAGAAATATGCCCACAAATATGAGTGTTGTTTTACTCAAAAATGACCTTTTGAATCATTGTGAAAAAGAGAGCTTATGCAATAATGACAATTAAAATAATCAGCTAACCATGTAAAAAAAATTAAGCTGAATTAATAGATCACTCCTTAGAGTAACATAAATTCAAGCTTACACAAAGATATAAAGGTATAAAATAAAATCATATACATTATAAAAGAATCATGGGTGAACATATGATCTTAGGTACAAAAGACTTCTAGGCAGGCATAAAACCCAGAAGCTATAAAGATAGATATGTTTAACTACCCAAATTTTTAAAAAAATGCAACAAAACAAGTCAAAAGCTGACTGAAAAAGTAGGAAAGAAATATTTACAGAATACATAATGGACACAAGATTAGTTTGTAGAACATATGATTAAGGATTATTAACAAATATGATTAAAATTAGTACTTGATTTTTTAAAAAGCTAGTACAAATGTCTTATAAGATTCTGAAAAGACACTTGACTTTACTCATAATTAAAAGAACAGAAATCAAAGCAAGATATAATTTTTCTAAATCTGACATAATTTATAATTTTTAATCCCTTGGATAAATAAAAAGGTGGAAAGCAGACACTATTCTGTTTTCCAAAGTGATTCTGGTTTCCAAAATGATACACTATTGGTGAGTATACAAATTGGTAAAAGCTCTTGAAAGGCAATTTGACTCTATCAAAATGTAGTTTGTAAATACTCAATTTGAGTACCACAGATTGTGTGATTCCAGTACTAAGAATTTATCCTACAGTTATGATGGCAAATATGTGCATGCAGATTTTCACAGTAGCATATGTATTTATTTTCTCATGAATACCAAGAGGATTATCTTGGTATACGTTAGAAACTAAAGAAATAGTGTATAGTAAATAAAACACTGGAAACTTATTTTTGTTCAGTCACCATTGAAACTGCTTCTGATACTGTGATTATTAGAAAAATTCTCTGCATTAATAGTGATTATGAATTTTCATAGATTCTCTAAAGTTTTATCATATAATAATATTTTAAAATTAATTTACTTTGATTCATTTTCTTAAAGACTGAATTCCAATCCTAATAGCCTAAACCTAAAGAATCATTCCAAGAATTAATATTTGAAATGCATACTTTGTGTCTTTTCCTTTACGAATTTATTCTTGGCACAAAACATTTATTTCATGCATTCTTAGATGATTTATTCACACTTGAAAAGTTTCAAAATGTATGAGATGTATCATATCACACACACATACCTTAAATCCACCACTCCTTAATTTGTAGCATTTAATTCATTAAAGGATTTTTTGAAAGGAGTTCCAACATTAATTTTTCAGGATTCCACTGCAATTCTTGCATTAGCATAATAAATATAAAGGAATTTATTTTTTTCTAGCTATTTCATAGACCATCTTTTAAAAATGCACAAAATTTTATCTTATAGTTTTAGTTTACTTATTGATTTTTGTGAGAGAGAGACAGAGCACATGAGTGGGGGAGGGGGAGAGAAGGAGAGAGGGAGAGAGAATCCCAAGCAGGCTCTGTGCAGAGCCCAACGCCGGGCTCAAACTCATGAACAGTGTGAGATCATGACCTGAGCCAAAACCAAGAGTCAGATGCTCAACCAACTCAGCCACCCAGGCACCCCTAAAAATGCACAAAATTTTAAATGGACCAATACACATTTATCTTTTAAGAATTTCATCACACAAAATTATAGTATTTGTTTGAATTCATTTCTGGGGCATATTTAGGATGTCACTGGTAATCCCATTAAAAGCTTTATGAAATTCTAGTTCAAATGATTAACTAAACACATGTACTTATTGATTCCACCTGAAACAAAAATACAAATATAAAAATAAATCCACAATGGTGTAAGATGCTTGGAAGGGGCACTGCCAGAGGACCAGATGTGTGTAAGAGTATATGAAAACTGCCATACTTAAAGAACTGAGGAATCCATCCTATACCTATGTAAGAGAAAACTTCCCCAAAAAATGCAAAGTGAATTTTCCTAGAAAACAGACTGTAACAAGAGACAAAGAACATCAGATTATAATAAAGGGGTCAATTCATTAACAGAATATAACACCTGCCACAAAAAACGTCTTAAATCACAGCAACTGCATTTTCAGACCACAATGCTATGAAACTAGAAATCAATGACAAGAGGAAAACTGATAAATTCACAAATGTGGAGGTTAAACAGTATGCTCCTGAACAATGAATGGACCAAAGAAATCAAAAGGGAAATAAAAAAAATCTTGAGACAAATAAAAATTGAAACATATAAAAATTTTTGGGATACAGCAAAAGGAGTTCTAAACAGAAAAATTTTAGTGATAAAGACCTACATTAAGAAAAAAGAAAAAAATCTCAAATAAACAACCTAACTTTACACCTCAAGAAACTATAAAGAGAAGAACAAAATAAGCCCAAAGTTAGTAGAAGAACGCAATCACAAAGCTCAGAATGGAAATGAATGAAATAGAGACTACAAAAACACTAGAAAAGATCAATGAAACTAAGAGCTTGTTCCTTGGAAAAAAAAAAAACAAAATTGGCAAACCTTTAACTAGAATAAGAAAAAAAGAGAACACTCAAAATTGGAAACGAAAGAGGAGACATTACCACTGATAACAAAGAAAGACAAAGGATCATATAAAATTACATGATTATATACCAACAAATTAGATAACCTAGAGGAAATGAATGCATTCCTGGAAACACATAACCCAACAAGACAATCATGAAGAAAGAAAATCTGAACAGATCAATTACTAGTAAAGAGACTGTATCAGTAACCAAAAACCTACCAGCACAGAAAAGTCCAGGACCAGATGGTATCACTAGCAAATTCTACCAAATATTTGAATAAGTAATGTCAATCCTTCTCAACAGTCTCAAACTCATTTTTCAAGACCAATGTTATTCTGATATCAAAGGGAAGGATAGCACAAGAAAAGAAAATTACAGGCCAATATCCCTGATGAACACAGATGCAAAAACCCTCAACAAAACATTAAAAAATCAGATTCAACAGTCCATTAAAAGGACCATACACCATGATCAAAGCGGGATTTATTTCTGAGATGCATTGGTAGTTCAAACATAAAAATCAGTAAATGTGATACATTAGCAAAATGAAGGATAAAAATCCGTATTTCAATAGATGCAAAAAAAAAGCATTTGACAAAATTCAACATCCTTTTATGATAAAAACTCTCAACAAATTGGACACAGAAAATACATACCTTAACAAAATAAAGACCATGCGGGTACCTTGGTGGCTCAGTTATTAAGCATCTAACTTTGGCTCAGGTCATGATCTCAGTTTATGAGTTTGAATCCTATATCAAGTGAGTCTCACTTGGGTGAGCTTGAGGCCCATTCTGGGTGAGCTTGTCCCCACTTTGGGGGGACCCCAGTCCCACTTCAGGTGAGCTCCAGCTCCACTTTGGGTAAAACATGAGCTCCAGGTAAATACTGCTTCTTTTTCTCAATCTCCTACCCCTCTTCTCCTCGCTCACTTGCGCCCTGTCTCTCTCAAAATAAAAAAAAAAAAGATCATGTGTGACAAGCCCATAGTTAACATCACACTCATCAGTGAAAAGCTGAATACTTTTCCTCTTAATATCAGTAACAAGACAAAGATGCCTATTCTTTTACATATATACACAGACATATATATATATGTCAAGTTGACTAGCATACAATGTATACAGTGTGCTCTTGGTTTTGGGGGTAGATTCCTGTGATTCATCCCTTACATACAACACCCAGTAGATGCCTATTCTTGCCCAGTTTATTCAACATATTTCTGGAAGTCCCAGCCAGAACAATTAGAGAAGAAAAATAAAAGACTTTCAAACTGGAAAGAAAGAAGTAAAATGTCTGTTTGCAGATGACATGACATTACACATAGTAAATCCTAAGATACCAAAAACAAACAACAACAACAAAAACCCCACTTATAAAGCAGTAAAATAAATTCAATAAATATACAGGACACACACTAAATATACAAAAATCAGTTGTGTTTCTATACATTAGAAATAAATTATTGAAAAAAAAATTAAGAAAACAATGTAAATAGCATAGTAATTAACAAAGGAGAAACAATTATGCTAATCATATGCTTCCCCTACATAAAGTACTGTGTATATTTTTCCAAAGCAGGAGAACTTCTTCAAAATTCACAGTGAGTGTTCGGGTGGAGGAACTATCTGAATTTCATCGCAAGGTTAAAGAAAAAGTCCTATACACTTTAAAACAAAAAGGAAATTTCCTTTCCAAGGAAAAAGTCAATTCAGTATTAGATCCTCATCTAGGATATAAAGTGACAGAAGAAAATAAAGAAGTGACAGAAGAAAATTTTCAAGAGAAAATTTTTAATTTAGAATTCTACACACAGATAAACTATCAATTCAGTATGACAGCCATGTAAAAGTATACAAAATTTTTGAAACAATAAAGTTGTTAAACAAGCAAAAACTGGTACAAACACACGAAAAAATGAGAAAGCTAAAAGATACAGTAGAAATTTAATCTATTTCTCTCAGGATCTAATTGCTCAAATAGATCAAAAAAACATTAATTTTACAATACAATTATCAAGATTGATTGAAATATTTATAACCATGTGATCATAAAAACAAAGAATGCACAAAATACTAGCAAACATGTAAAATTTTTTTTTTTAATTTCAATGTTTATTTATTTTTGAGAGAGACAGAGTGTGAGTTGGGGAGGTGCAGAGAGAGAGAGAGAAGGAGATATGCAATCTGAAGCAGGCTCCAGGCTCTGAACTGTCAGCACAGGGCCCAACGCAGGGCTTGAACTCACAGACTGCAAAATCACGATCTGAGTCAAAGTAGGGCACTTAACTGACTGAGCCACCCAGGCGCCCCAGCAAACATTTTAAAATAAGTGAAACTACATAATATTCACAGCATTAAAAAACCATGGATTTAGCCACACACACAAAAATACCAAGCCGATTCTCCCAACAACAAAAGTAGAAAGCAGAAATCAACAACAGAGGATAAATGCTCCCATCATTCTCCATTCCCCAATAATATCTATTCACTTGGAAATTTTAAACTTGGCCTTATTTTTTTTTTAAGTTTATTTATTTATTTTGGGAGAGACAGAAAAAGTGAGTAAGGGGAATGGCAGAGAGAGGGAGTGAGAGAGAATTCCATGCAGGCTCTACACAGGCAAGATCATGATCTGAGCCAAAGTTGGACACTTAACCAACAAAGTCATCTAGGTGTCCCTAAACTTTGCTTTAAATAGTTCCTGAGTAAAGGCGATAACTGGAGTCACAGATAATTTGGAAAAGAATAATGAAAAGACTACATAGTAAAAACTATGGAATGCAGCCATAGTAGTACTCAAAAAAACATTTACATATTTAATGAAATGTTAGAATATAAGAAAGATCAAAAGAAAATAATTAAGAATTGAACTGAAGGAGATAGAAAAATGTATGTTATAGCAAAGACAAACATATATATGTATATGTGCCTATATAAAAGTATATGTGTAAATAAATATATATTATAAATACATATTATATATAAGTATCTTTAAATATTTTAAGTATTACTTTTTCCTGCTGTTTTCGTTGCCCTGTCTGCTAATTATCACAACTGACATAAGATATTCACAAGCTCTGCACTGATATTTAGAATCAAATAACAACGGAAAACAGGACTTGAACTCTAGAAGATTTAAAACACATTAAGAATATGCTTTTTAAAAAAAGAAATTAAATTTGACACAGGATGTATTTATAATATTGAAAATAATAAAAATGTAAAGTAATAATACCATAAGCCCTTACTTCTCAAAATTTTGCATGAAAATGCCCCAATGATAGACAAGAGTAAATTGGCTTTCTCAATAATTGTATGTATATATAAGACTTATGGATGAGACTATTTTAAAACTTGTGGAACATGATTCATTACCAAAATATAATAAAGATTTCATAAAATCACTTCATCTTTATTTCTATCCGGTTTCCCAGTACTGAGAACATAAAAGACACAAAACGACAGCTTTTCCTTTCACTATTTTATTAAAAACATATTATTTTTTATGAGTCATATATGAAATATTATAAACATATATTTATAAAGGAGAAAGATGAAGTACAGATGTGAAGTGTATTCATAGTCACATGGGCAGACAAAGATAAGTCTAGACCTTAATTGTTTTGATTCCAACTTCAATGGTCCTGATATAGGAAGAACTTGTTACATATTTTCAGGATATAATTACCCTGATAACAACTTTATCAGTGACACACCTTTGTAGCAATGTCTACAACTGTCTCCCTTTCATCCTCCCAAAAAGAAAGAACAGTATAATAGACTTCAATGAACTTTACATACACAATAATGGAAATTTAACAAATAATGAAAGTAAGTCCTGTAAATCCAAACAAGGAAAAGACTGAAACCCTCTAAAAAAGTTTAAGCTAAAATTGTATTTTCCCATTTTAGGAGTCAATCATACTTAATTTGAGGATGAAATAGATAATTCTTCAATAATGTCTTTAGTTTTAAATTTATGATAATGTGTGATGTTTATAAGATTCTATATACTTTTCTAATACCAGCTTCATGAGATGTATGCTTCTAAACATCTTACCTTTTTTGCTATAGAAGAAGGGGGCTCCTTTTTCATACTTCTTAGTAAAAACTCTGGCATGTTGTTTTCAATGTCCTCACGAGTTCCCTTTTTACGCAAAACTGCAGCCAAAAATGAAATAACCTGGGAGGAAAAAAACATCTTTTCAATTACTGTGTAAATGTTTCAAGATGGACAAAATTTTATGGCTTACATGATTAACTACCCAATTAGTGACAATTTGAGTATGTACAAATAGATTTGTTACAGGGAAAAACAACATGAAATACCAGTATTGGTTTTCTTTATATATTAACAAGTAAGTGTATAGTACACATTACCCTGCAATATAGTAAAAAAGAATTCTCATGTTGCTTTCTCTTCCACAGTAAGTTCTACCTACTCAATGAATTCTTCCTTGAAATCATCAGTTGGAACATTACCTTATTTGTTTCTCTCCATGGAAACTATCTCTTCATATACTCTTTTAGAATAAACTATATACATTCTTTTTTCCCTGTAGAAAACAAACCCATTAAGGGAGTAATATTTGGCTCACAAAGTTGTGCACTTCTGTTTATCTAATAAATATAGATGGAATGATAGAATGTTATTTTAAGATAGGCAATTCATTAATATATACATCACTTTGAATAAGAGCTATTCTCCAAATATCAAGTAAGAAAGACAAAGAAACATTATAAAGAAAATATAACCCCCATAAAGAAGAGCAAGAAATATTTAATCCGTTGGATGTTGGTTCAAATTTCAGCATTACTTGCCTGGCAGCTATGTAAACTAGGGTAAGATGGTTAACCTCTTAGAGTAACTAAAAATACTTGAAAATAGCAAAAATAAATATTTGCAAGTTGTAGTAAAGATGGGGCGAAGGGGCACCTGGGTGGTTCAGTCAGTGGAGTATAGGACTTTGGCTCAGGTCATGATCCCGTGATCTTATGGTTCATGAGTTCAAGCCCCAAATCCGGCTTGCTGCTGTCAGCCCAAAGCCCTCTTCAGGTCCTCTATTCCCCCTCTCTGCCCCTCACCTGCTCATATGCTCTCTCTCAAAAATAAAATAAACATTAAAAAAAAAAAGTTGGGGGGAATTATCTGAGGTATCCATATAGGAGAAAAGAATTAATCATTACTTAAAAAAAAATAAACTATATAAATATTAAAACATAAAGAAAAAATTTAAGAAAACTAGAAAAAAAAAACCCAGAAAGGTGTTTTTAACATGAGTATGATTATCTATAATCTTAATTTGATTTAATCTTAATTAAATCAAATGACAGAAGAAAAAGAATGGTATAAGAGAAGTAGCTGAAGAGATAAACTTCTAAAAGCTGATTAAAAAAAAAATTAAGCCATATATTCCAGATCCACGAAGAACATCAAACCAATAAATAAGTAAATACATAAATAATCAATCAATCCACAAGTAGTGTTTCATAGAAAACCTGGCCAAAACTTGAGACCAAAAAAAATCTTAAAACAAGAAGGGTGTGTGTGTGTGAATAAGATCGCAGAGAAGTAGAGAGACCCTAAGCTTGTCCTGTCCCTCAAACACAGCTATATAGTTATTATATATTATTCTGAATACTCAAGAAATCAATCAGAAGTCTGAGAGAACAATAACTGCAAGTCTACAAGTACAAAAGCAACCATGTTCTGGAAGGTAGGAGTGTGGAGAGTTGACTTGGAGGAGACAGCTTCAGGTACATCAGCAGCAGAGAGGGAAGCTGCTTATGGAGGCTACTTACTGCTGCAAAGTATTAAGAGCAGTAGAGCACAAAATCTGAAATTTCAGAAGTCCACTATAATGGGGGATATGCCTGGTTTAAAGGTGCTCAGGTGGGGAAGCTGGGCAGAATCCCAGGTGTGACCATGTGGTCTTAGGATCCCATGGGTTGCAAGGAGAATGGGTGGTATTTCTAGGCATAGAAGTGGGGACTCAGGCTGAGGGGAACAAGCAGGGGTGACAGCTTTCTGCTCTATTTTGACATAAACTCTGAAGTGCTACAGGATCATGCAACCACTTTCTTCACGTAGGCCGGCAAAAACTCAGACTCCACCAGAGGAATGGTGTGGGTCTGCACCATGGGAGTCCCTAAAATTTGTAGTTTTGAAACTTGGTATCACTTCTGAGATAAAAACAAACAAACAAAACAAAACAAAATAATAACAACCCTCAGACATGGGTGGCAGGGTGAACGCAGTGTTCTGCTGGAAACCGAGTCCACAAGAAGGGTAATTGATTGCTCTTCTGAAGCGTTTGTGAAGGAGGGGGAACGACTTTCAGCTCCAGGGCTAGAGGGGGACATCACCATATACATTCCACCCCTCAGTTCTGAAAGCCTTCCGTGAACAAAACAGCGCCACCTAGTGAAGGCCAGAGCCACTTTCACCAAGTGACACCCCCTTGAGCCCTGAGGCACATTTCTATTGAAATACATCAGCCTGAGAATCGGCACAGCCGGCCCCTCCCCCACAGAAGACCCGCACAAACAACTTGTTGGCACCAGGTCTACTGATCACAGAGTGCTACAAAGCTTCCGCTCTGGGAGAAATAGGGTCTAGCTTCCTGTTTCCTTTTATTCTTTATTTTAAAAAATTATTTATTTATTCTCAGTTTTTTCTATTCCTTTTATTTTTATTTTTTTTAAAGTTTATTCACTTATTTTGAGAGAGTAGGGCATGTACGAATGAGGAAGGGACCGAGGGGAAGAGAAAGAGAGAGAGAGAATATCCCAAGCAGGGCTCAATCTCACCAACTGTGAGATCATGACCTGAGTGCTTAACTGACTGAGCCACTCAGAAACCCTGCACACAAGAATTCTTTACCCAACAAGGCTCTCATTCCAAATAAAAGGAGAAAGAGTTTCCCAAACACAAACTAACGGAGTTCATGATCACTAAACCAGCCCTGGAAGAAATTTCATGGGGGATTCTGAGTGGAGGGAAAAAAAAGGACCAAAAGCAACAATAAAGGCCAAAAACACCAACTCTACAGGTAACACAATGGCACTAAATTCATATCTTTCAATAATCACTCTGAATATAAATGGACTAAATGCTCCGATCAAGAGACACAGGGTATGGATAAAAAAAAAAAAATCAAGCTCTAACTATATACTGTCTATAAGAGACACTATAGACCTAAAGACACCTCAGATGGAAAATGAGGGGAACCATCTGTCATACCAATGGATGTCAAAAGAAAGCTGGAGTAGCCATAGTTACATGAGACAAACTAGATTTTTTTTTTGAGACAAACTAGATTTTAAAATGACTGTAACAGGGGCGCCTGGGTGGCTTAGTCGGTTAAGCATCCGACTTTCGCTTAGGTCATGATCTCACGGTTCGTGGGTTCGAGCCCCGCGTCGGGCTCTGTGCTGACTGCCAGCTCAGAGCCTGGAGCCTGTTTCAGTCTGTGACTACCTCTCTCTCTGACCCTCCCCTGCTCACTCTCTCTCTCTAGAAATAAAAAAAAAAAAAAAAAAATTAAAAATAAATAAATAAATAAATAAAATGACTGTAACAAGAGATGAAGAGCATTATATCATAATTAAGGTGTCTATCCACCAAGAAGATCTAACAATTGTAAATTTTATGCCCCCCAAATATTTATGCACCCAAATACATAAATCAATTAATAACACATAAACAAACTCATTGAAAATAATACAATGATAGTAGGAGACTTAACATGCTACTTAACAGCAATGCATAGATCATCTAAGCAGAAAACCAACAAGGAAACATAGGCTTTGAATGACACACTGGACCAGACGGACTTAACAGTAGAATACCCATTCTTTTCGAGTACACACGAAACATTCTCCAGAATAGACCACATATTGGGTCACAAATCAGCCCTTAACAAGTTCAAGAAGATCAAGATCTTACCATACATACTTTCAGATCATAATGCTATCAAACTTCAAGTCAACCACATACGTGGAAAGCCCTCAAATACATGGAAGTTAAAGAACATCTGACTAAAGAATAAATGAATTAACCAGTATATTAAAAAAGAAAAAAGTACATACAGAAGCAAATGAAAATGAAAAAACAATTGTCCAAACCCTTTTTGATGAAGCAGAGGCAGTCCTAAGAGGGACGTATATTGCAATTCAGGCATATCTCAAGAAGTCATAAAGGTTCCAACTATACAACCTAACCTTACACATAAGGGAGCTAGAAGAGGAATAGCAAATAAAGCCTAAAGCGAGTAGAAGAAGGGAAATAATAAAGACTAGAAGGAAAATAATAAAGATTAGAGCAAAAATAAATGATAAAGAAACAAACAAAAAACAGAATAGATCAGCAAAACTGAGAGCTCGTTCTTTGAAAGAATAAAATTGGTAACCCCAGCTCCAGACTTATCGAAAAGAGAAAAGTACCCAAATAGATAACATAATGAATGAAAGGGGAGAGATCACAACACCACAGAAATACAAGCAATTATAAGAGAATACTATGAAAAATATGTCAACAAGCTGGGCAATCTGGAAGAAATGGAAAAACTCCTAGAAACTCACAAACTACCAAAACTAAAACAGGAAGAAATAGAAAATTGGAACAGACTCATAACCAGTAAAGCAATTGAATAAGTAATCAAAAATCTCCCAAGAAACAAGAGTCCTGGGCTAGATGGCTTCTGCCAGAATTCTGGGAATTCTACCAGACATTTAAAGAACAGTTAATACCTACTCTTTTCAAACTGTTCCAAAAAATAGAAATGGAAGGAAAACTTCCAAACTCCTTCTACAAAGCCAGCATTACCTTGATTCCCAAACTAGACAAAGAACCCTCTAAAAAGGAAAATTACAGGAAAAGGAACATGGATGCAAAAATTCTCAATTACTACTAGCAAATCAAGGGGCACCTGGGTGGCTCAGTTGGTTCAGTGTCTGACTCTTGATTTTGGCTCAGGTCATGATCTCACGGTTCATGGGATTGAGCTCTATGTCAGGCTCTGCACTGACAGAGCCCCTGCAACAGGCTCTACGCTGACAGTGTAGAACCTGCTTTGGATTCTCTCTTTCTCTCTCCCTCTCTGCCCGTACCCTACTCACATACTCACTCTCTCTCTCAAAATAAATAAACATAAAAAAATTGTTTTTAATTTAAAAATTTTTTTAAAATACTAGCAAATTGAATTCAACAGTATATTAGAAGAATAATTCTCACCATGATCAAGTGGGATTTATTACCAGGCTTCAGGGATGGTTCATTATTCACGAATCAATCAATGTGATACATCACATTAATAATAGAAACTACATGATCTTACCAAAAGATACAGAAAATTCATCTGACAAAATACAGCATCCATTCTTGATGAAAGCCCTCATCATACAAAGGATAGGTGTAACATACCTCAACATCATAAAGGCCATAGATGAAAACCCAAGAGCCAACATCATCCTTAGTGGGGAAAAACTGAGAGTCTTCCTTCCTATGGTCAGGAACAAGACAAGGATGTCCACTCTCACCATTACTGTTTAATACTGTACTGGAAGTCTAGCCTCAGCATTCAGACAACAAAAAGAAATAAAAGCCATCCATACCAACAAGGAAGAAGTAAAACTTTCACTATTTGCAGGTGACATGATACTTTATGTAGAAGATACCAAAGACTCCAGAAAAAACTGCTAGAATTAATACATTAATTCAGCAAAGTTTCAGTATATAAAATCAACGTGAAGAAATCTGCTGAGTGTCTATACACAACTAACAAAGCAGCCAAAAGAGAAATCAAGAAATCGATCCCATTTGCAAATACACCAAAATCAGATACCTAGGAATAAAACTAACTAAAGAGGCAAAAGATCCAAAAACTATAGAACACTTACAAGAAATTGAAGAGGATATCAAGAAATGAAAAAGCATTACATGCTCATGGATTGGACAAACATTAAAATGTCTATAGTACTAAAAGCAATCTATACATTTAATGCAACCCCTATCAAAATACCACAGCATTTTTCAGAGCTAGAACAAACAATCTTAAAATTTGTATGGAACCACAAAAGACCCCAAATAGCCAAACCAAACTTGAAAAAACACAAACAAAACTGGAGGCAGCACAATTTTGGATTTCAAGGTATATTACAAAGCTGCGGTCATCAAGACAGAATGGTACTGGCACAAAACAGATACTCAGATCAATAGAACAGAATAGAAAACCTAGAAACGGACCCACAACTATATGGTCAACTAATCTTCGAAAGGAAAGCAGGAAAGAATATCCAATGGAAAAAAGACAGTCTCTTCAACAAATGGTGCTGGGAAAACTGGATAGCAATATGTAGAAGAAAGAAACTGGACCACATTCTTATACCATACACACACAAAAATTCAGAATGGATGAAAAATCTAAATGTGAGACAGGAAACCATCAAAATCTTAGAGGACAACACAGGCTCCCACCACTTTGACCTTGACTGCAGCAACTTCTTACTATACACATCACCAAAGGCAACGGAAACAAAAGCATACATGAACTATTGGGATTTCATCAAGATAAAAAGCTTCTGCACAGCAAAAGAAACAATCAATAAAACTAAAAGGCAGCCTATGGAATGGAAGAAGATATTTGCAAACAAGATATCTAATAAAAGAGTTAGCATCTAAAATCTATAAAGAAATTATCAAACTCAATACCCAAAAAACAAACAACCCCATTAAGAAGGGGCAGAAAAAAAGAATAGACACTTTTCCAAAGAAGACATCCAGGTGGCTAACAGACATATGAAAAGATGCTCAACTTTACTCATCATCAGGCAAATACAAATCAAAACTATAGTAAGATACTACCTCACACCTGTCACGACTAAAATTAACAACACAAGAAATAACAGGTGTTGGCAAGGATGCAGAGAAAGGGGAACCCTCTTGCATTGTAGGTGGGAATGCAAATTGGTGCAACCACTCTGGAGAACACTATGGAAATTTCTCAAAAAACTAAAATTAGAACTACCCCATGATCCAGCAAGTGCACTATCAGATATTTATCCAGACAATACAAAGATACAGATTTAAAGGGGTACATGCATCCTGATGTTTATAGCAGCATTATCAACAATAGCAAAACTACAGAACTATAGAGAGAGCCAAAATGTCCATCGACTGATGAATGGATAAAGATGTGATATAAATATACAATGAAATATTATTCAGCCATCAAAAAGAATGAAATCTTGCCAGTAGCAATAATGTGGATGGAGCTAGAATGTATTATACGAAGCAAAAGAAGTCAATTAAGAGAAAGAAGAATACCATTTGATATGACTCATATGTGGAAATTAAGAAACAAAACAAATGAGCTTATGGGAAGAGGGGTAAGAGGAGAAAAGGAAACAAACTACAAGGGTCACTTAAGGATACAGAACAGAGTTGATGGAGGGAAGTAAGTGGGAGATGGGCTAGATGGGTGATGGATATTAAGGAGGGTACTTGCTGTGATGAGCACTTGGCATTGTACCTAAGTGAAAAATCACTGAATTCTACTCCTGAAACCAATATTGCACTGTATGTTAACTAACTAAAAGTTAAATTTAAATTTTAAAAAAGGCAGCAAGAGGAAAAACACAATAGATTAACTACAAAAAAAGCAAAAATTGGACAAACAGCTAAACTTCCAGAAAAAAAATGAAAGACATTCTATGATAAATATTTTCAAAATGGCAAAGAAAATAAAAGCAACCTAGTTTTATACTCAGTGAAAATATCATTCAAGAATAAGATAAAGATATTTTCAGACAAACAAAAACTGAACACATTTCTAATCAAGAGAGTCACAGTAAGGAAAAGAACTAAAGGATGTTTGTAGGCACAAGGAAAATTATCCTATGTAGATATTCAGTGATGCAAGAAAAAATTAAGAGCAACAAAATATGGTAAATATATAGAAAATATAAATATATATTGGTATTATTAAACAAAACTAAAATGTCTTCCTGAAATAAATATGACAACAAATGTATATGAGTCAGAAAGTGCCCAATGTAGTTTCAATATTCTGAGGTACTTATGCTGTCTAGGAGGAAATAATAAGTACTAATTTATATTAAATTTTGATTAGCCAAACATGTCTGATATAATCATGTCTATAACAGACAGCCAAACAAGTCTATTATAATCTCTAGAAAGAAAAACATTAATGTATAAGTACTAACCTATCAAGAGAGAGATAACAGAAGAATATGAAATAATCTATTCAAGGGGTACCTGGGTGGCTCAGTCGGTAAGGCACTGACTCTTGATCTTGGCTCAGGTCATGATCTCATGGTTCATGCTCGGGAGTTTCTCTCCTTCTCTCTCTGTCCCACCCATGCTCACGCTCTCTCCCTGTCTCCCAAAATAAATTAATTAATTTAAAAAAAAACCTCTATCCAAAAAGGGACAAAAAAGAGGACAAAAATAAACATAGGAAGCATGCAACAAATAAAAAGCAGTAATAAATAGTAGGCTCAAATCCAAATATACTGAAAGCACATTACATGGAATGGACTAAGCATTCCAATTAAAAAACAAAGATTGTCAGATCCTTAAGATATATATGCCTTTTACACAAAAACATTTAAAACAAGGGATAAATTGTAAGTATAAAAATTAAAAAAGACCATGTGAACAAAAATCAAAAGCAGGTTGATGTAGCTGTATTAATAGACTCTAAGGCAAAAACATCACTAAATTAAAAAGATACATTTCAAGCTTTGATATTGATTTATAATTTTAATTCACTTGGAAGACCTAAAAAAATGTAAATTGTTAAAAGAAAAGTTCACTGAAACAAGTAGACAAATCCACAAGCACAATGGGAGATTTTGAAATAACTCCATAAGAACAAACAAAATAATCAGTAAAGACAGACTATTTGAGTATCATGGTTAGCAAATTTGACCATATTTGGACATATTTGATCTATACTGTACACTACTGCAAAGCATAGTTTCATTTAAAGTACACATTACTTTCTAAAAAAATAAATGAATAAAAATAAAAATGGATGCCTGGGTGGCTCAGTCAATTGAGCATCTGACTCTTGATTTATAACCCTAATAACAGAATTTCAAAATACATGAAAAATGAAGTTGACAAAACTAAAGGAGGAAATAGACAAACCCAAAATCATAGATTTTAACCTCCCTCCCTTAGTAATACTAAAAACACAGAAAATCTGAACAGTATCAATTACCTTGATTTGCCATACATCCAACTGGAGAATACATTTTCTCTTCAAATTCACATAGTATGTTCAATAAAATGAGCCATTACAAAAGTCCTCAATAAAATTTTCAAAACACTGAAATCTTCTAGAATATATTCTGTAAACACTATGGAATTAGAAATCATCAATGAGAGATCTTAAAAAAAAGTAAATATTGGTAAGTTAAACACACTTGTAAATAACTCAAGGACCAAAGGGAAAAAAAATCACAAGACAAATTAGAAAACAATTTGAATTATAAGAAATGAAAAAATAACAGATCAAAATGTATGGAATATAGATAAAGCAAAGTTTACACATACATTTAGGGCATAAGAAGTTAGGTATGAAATTAATGACCCAAGGTTCTACTTTAATAAGGTAGAAATTCAAGAGCAAAATGTATCTAAAGTAAGTAGTAGGAAAATAATAGAAATAATTGCAGAAACCCATGAAATAAAACACACACACACACACAAAACCAACAGAAAAAAAGCTAAAAGTCAGTTTTTTTTAAAAGATCAACAAAATCAATAAACCTTGTTGGACTATCAAGATTAAAACAGATAGAGGAGGAGGGGCCAAGATGACAGAAGAACATGGGAGGTTTTTTGCACCTCTCATCCCTGAAATGTAGCCAAATCAACACTAAACCATCTTGCACACCTACAAAACTGATTTGAGGACTAACACAACAATCTGCACAACCTGAACCACAGAACTCAGCAGGTAACATGGTGCAGAGAAGTGAACTGGGGGAGAGAGAAGACATGGAGGACAGGTAGCTGTTTTTGCTTGTGGAGAGAAGGAGATGTGGGGAGAGTATGGGAAAAGCAAACCCCCAGACACCCCAAGAGCAGCTGGAGAGAAAAAGGAAGAGTGGAAACAGGCTCAGAACTGAACAAAAAAGGGAGAAAGGAGAAAGGATAGGGTTTAAATTCCATTAAGACTCTATAAACGGGGAGTGCAGAGTCTGAAACTCCACAGCTCGTTACCTGGCAGTGCTCTGGTGGGAAGGGCAAATCCCTGGGAGAAGAGAGCAAGGTCCGAGGAGTCCTTGAGCCACGTGAAGAGAGGTGGTTCCCCTCCTGGGAAGACATTTTAGAAGTGGTGCAGCCTCTTCACAGGCAAAGGTCCCAGCAGACCCCGGAGAATGGCCACATTCACTGGTATTGGAGCAAGGACTTTAAAGGTGAAGCCTGGTGCTAGATGTGTGTTGTGATTTGCCCTAATCCCTGAAACACTGCTGTTACACAATTGCATGAACTTTTTCTGGGGTGAACTTATGCCCAGATCTAGTCAAGGCATCAGCAGTGGAATGGTCTCGTGAACATTCCTGGTGGTGGGCTGGCACCCACATTGTTAGAACGGATCAAAGCAACAGTCTCTCAGAAGTGAGGGGTTGGAAAACACAGCCCCATCTGAGATAAAACTCAGGAGGGAGGTGCCACCTGCAAGCCTAATGGCTTGGTTACAGACAAGGGAAGTGGATGGAAGCTGGAAACAGGAGGGGTGCTTGATTGCCAGTTGGGGAGAGCACAGACTTCTGATTCTAAACACTGGGTAGCTGGGTCACGCCATTTTCACCCCTCTGGTGCATGTGCATACATGCCTACATACACCACAACAATCTACCCCAGTAAGCTAAGCAGCACCACCTAGTGAAGAACAGAGCCATTACACTAAGCCCCACCCAACTGGACCAACCATGCTTTTGAGGAACACAAGTCTATCTGACAGCTTAGTTTATGAACTATAAAGTGCTTCACAGTTGGACTTCTGGGGGAAACCCAATGTAATTTCAATCATATTTGATTCTGTTTGCTGGTCTATCTATTCAATTTTTTTTTCTTTTCTTATTCTTGAATACAGAAAGAGAAAAAACTTATTTTTATTTCTCATTTTTATTAAAAAGATTTTAATTTTTTTCTACTATATTTTTTACTTTTTGGTAAACTTTTTATATTCTATTTTTGTTCAATTATTTCATTTTATTGTTTTATTGTATTCATCTTCCAAATTTTCACTTTTTTCCCATTTTTTCTTTTATCTTTCCCCTTTTTCTCTAACCTATCAAGTTTCTTTCAACAACCAGACCAAAATACACTTAGGATCTGGCATCCGTTATTTGATTTTTTTGTGTGTTGTTGTTAATTGTTCAATTTTTATTATTTTTTTCACTTTATTAATTCATTTTCTTCCTTCAAAATGATGAAAAAATCACCCCAAAAGAAAGAACAGGAAGATATGACAGCCAGGGACTTAATCAACAAAGATACAAGCAAGATATCTGAACAAGAATTTAGAATCATGATAAAAGAATACTAGCTGGGATTGAAAATAGATTAGAGTCCCTTTCTGTGGAGATAAAAGAAGTAAAAGATAGTATGAAATAAAAAATGCTATAACTGAGCTGCAATCTCAAATGGATGCCACAGCAGCAAGGAAGGATGAGGCAGAGCAGTAATTCAACAGTATAAAAGACAAATATATAGAGAACAAAGAAACAGAAAAAAAGAGAGAGACTAACACAAAAGAGCACAATATAAGAATTAGAGAATGCAGTGACTCATTACAAAGGAATAACATTAGATCATAGGTATTCTATGTCCAAAAAGATGAAGAAAGAGTTAGGGTTAGGGTTAGAAGGTTTATGTGAGCAAATCATAGTGGGAAACTTTCCTAACCTGGGGAAAGACACAGACATCAAAATCCAGGAAGCACAGAAAAATCCATTAGATTCAATAAAAACTAACCATGAACAATGCATATCATAGTCAAATTAAAAAAATATTCTGGTAGGGGCGCCTGGGTGGCTTGGTCGGTTAAGCGTCCGGCTTTCGCTTAGGTCATGATCTCGTGGTTTGTGGGTTCGAGCCCTGCATCGGGCTCTGTGCTAACTGCCAGCTCAGAGCCTGGAGCCTGTTTTGGAGTCTGTGTCTCCCTCTTTCTCTGACCCTCCCCTGCTCACGCTGTCTCTCTCTCTCTCTCTCCTAGAAATAAAAAAAAATATTAAAAAAAAAAAAAAAAAGAATTCAGGTAAAGAAAGAATCATGAAAGCAGCAAGAGAAAAAATGTCCTTAACCTACAAATGAAGACAGATCAGTTTCATAGCAGACCTATCCACAACTTGGCAGGCCAGAAAGGAAGGCAGGATATATTCAATGTGGTGATTGAAAAAAATATTCAGCCAAGAATCCTTTATCCAGCAAGTTTGTCATTCAAAATAGGAGAGATAAAAGAGTTTCCCAGACAAAAACTAAAGGAGTCTGTGACCACCAAACCAACCCTGCAAGAAACTTTAAGGGATACTCAGAGGGGAGAAAAGACGAAAAAGAAAAAAAAAAAAAAAAAGACCAAGAACAAAAAAGACTAGAAAGGACCAGAGAACACCACCAGAAATTCGAACTCTACAAGTAACATAATGGCAATAAATTCATTATCTTTCAGCACTTATTCTAAATGTCAATGGACTAAACGCTCCAATAAAAAGACTTAGGGTAACAGAATGGATAAAAAGATAAGATCCATCTATATGCTGTTTACAAGAAACCCATTTTAGACCTAAAGATATCTTCACATGGAAAGTAAGGGGAAGGAGAACCATCTATTATTATGTTCATGGCTGCCAAAAGAAAGCTGGAGTAGCCATACTTATATCAGACAATCTAGATTTTAAAATAAAGACCTTAAGAAGGGATGAAGGAAGACATTATATCATAATTAAGGGGTCTATCCACGAAGAAGATCAAACAATTGTAAAGATTTATGCTTCAAACATGAAAGCAACCAAATACATAAATCAATTAATCACAAACATAAAGAAACTCATTGATAATAATACCATAATAGTAGGGGACTTTAACACTCCCACTTATAACAATGGACAAATCACCTAAAGAGAAAATCAACAAGGAAACAATGGCTTTGAATGACACACTGGACCAGATGGATGTAACAGATATATATATAGAACATTTCATCCTAAAGCAGCAGAGTACACATACTTCTCCAGTGCACATGGGGCATTCTCCAGAACAGATCGCATACTGGGACATAAATCAGCCTTCAACAAGTACAAAAAGATGGAAATCATACCATGCAGACTTTTAGACCACAACACTATGAAACTTGAAATCAACCACAAGAAAAAATTTGGAAAGACAACAAATACTTGAAGACTAAAGAACAGCCTACTAAAGAATGAACGCACTAACCAAGTAGTTAAAAAGGAAATCAAAAAGTACATGGAAGCCAATAAAAATGATAACACCACAGCCCCAAACCTCTGGGATGCAGCAATGGCAGTCACAAGAGGGAAGTTTATAGTAATCCAGGCCTTCCCAAAGGAGGAAGAAAGGTCTCAGATACACAACCTAACCTCACACCTTAAAGAGCTGGAAAAAGTGCAGCAAATAAAACCCCAAACCAGGAGAAGGCAGGAAATAATAAAGATTAGAGCAGAAATCAATGCTATCAAAACCAAAAAAAACAGTAGAACATATCAATGAAACCAGAAGCTGGTTCTTTGAAAGAAATTAACAAAATTGATAAGCCCCTAGCCAATTTGATCAAAAAGAAAAAGGAAAGGACCTAAATAAATAAAATCAAGAATGAAAGAGGAGAGATCCACACAGCAGAAATACAAACAATAAGAGCATATTATGAGCAATTATATGCCAATAAAATGGGCAATCTGGAAGAAATGGACAAATTCCTAGAAACACATAAACTACCAAAACTGAAACAAGAATAGGAAGTTTGAACAGACCCATAACCAATAAAGAAATCAAATTAGCAATCAAAAATTTCCCAAAACACAAGAATCCAGGGCCGGATGGCTTTCCAGGGAATTCTACCAAACATTTAAAGAAGAGTTAACACCTATTCTTTTGAAGATGTTCCAAAAAAAATACAAATGGAAGGAACACGTCCAAACTCATTCTATGAAGCCAGCATTACCTTGATTCCAAAACCAAAGACGCCACTAAAAAGGAGAACTACAGACCAATATCTCTGATGAACATGGATGCAAAAATCTGAACAAGATACTAGCCAAATGGATCCAACAACACAGAATTAAAAGAATTATTCACCATGATCAAGTGGGAATTATACCTGGGATGCAGGGCTGCTTCATTATCTGCAAAACAATCAATGTGATACATCACATCCATAAAAGAAAGGACAATAACCAAGAATCCTCTCCATAGATGTATATCATAGTCAAATTCACAAAATAGCATTTGTGAGAAAGCAGAGAAAGCATCTGACAAAATACAGTATCCTTTCTTGATTTAAAAAAAAAAAAAACCCTCAAGAAAGTAGGGATACGGCCTGAAACTGCTCCACTGCTCTCTCAGTTCGATCCCCATCTGGAAAGCACCAGGGCCTGCAGGTTTCTGGCAATATCAATAAAGCGCATGGAGTAAGACCTGGAAATGAAGTGGGGCTTGGGACACAGAACACGACCCACCTTGCTACACCTGCGGCACAAGCAAAAGAGTGACCCAAAAGAGTGATTTGCAACGCTTGGTTGGAAAAGGGACTGGGGCACTACCATTTTTCTGCCCACAACCACCAAGGCGGGACCTCAGGGAGTGGCCTACAGGACAGCAGTGGAGGCTAAGACCTGCCTACACCAATCCAATCCACACCCATCCCTGCTAGAGAGCTGTTTTTTGTTTGTTTGTTTCTTACCGAAGCCTGAGGCAAGACCAACATGGATGCACTGCCTTGATTGATTCTAAATCAATTCTTTCTACTTAGATATATTTTCCCCTGTATCATTCATATGCCTCCCCTCTAATGGACTGGGCACTCCTGTCATTGGTTTGCTTGAACAGTCACATTTAATCCATTCTCTAGATGTATATGCTACACCTGCACCAGTACCTTTCTATCTCTCTCTGGAGTGATCAGACTATATAGTTTCTCTGAGTAACATTATCTTCATAACTTTCTCCTCGCCTCCTACCATATTCTCCTCTTTCTCTCTCTGAATTAAACCTCTTTGCCTCTGTCTGGTCATTGTCCAATTTCACTTTCTCCCTGCCCCTATCATTTCTCTCTTTGTATATGCTCTTCCATCAGCACTGCATACATTCTGCTCTTTATTTGTCAAGGCTGAGAATTCCGGTTTTATGTATTAGGCTGTCCTTTGTCTTTTTTTTTCTTTTTTCTTTCTTTTTCTTTTTCCCTTTCGGTTTGCTTGTTTGTTGGATGTGTCTGTGTGTTTGCGTGCCTTTGTTCATGTGTGTTTGTCTGTCTGTTTTCCTTATAAGGGCTACCTCAAGAAACAAGCCAAAGTACACATGGTGGAGAGTCCCAAATACCACTACGAGCAGGGAAATAAAATAACCAAAGTCTCAAAAAGAAAGGCCAAGAGACACCATTAAAAGAACGGGGGCGACTGGGTGGCTAAGTCGGTTGGGCGGCTGACTTCGGCTCAAGTCATGATCTCACAGTTCGTGGGTTCGAGCCCCGCATCGGGTTCTGTGCTGACGGCTAGCTCAGAGCCTGGAGCCTGTTTCGGATTCTGTGTCTCCCTCTCTCTCTCTGACCCTCCCCTTCTCATGCTGTTTCTCTCTCTCAGAAATAAATAAAATGTTAAAAAATTTTTTTAAAAAATAAATAAAAGAACACTTCCTGAATGGAAAGGCCCTGGACAGTCAATGAGCCTTCTTTAATATGGTAGTACTCACAGGTGCAGAGCACATACCAATCTTTTAAAACAAGAGACAGAAAGCTAGCCAAAATGATGAAATGGAAGACATCTCCTTAAAGAAATTCCAAATAGAAATGACAGCTAAAGAACTGCTCAAAACAGATATAAGCAACATAACTGAACAAGAATTTAGAACAAAAGTCATAAAATAAATCGCTGGGCTTGGAAAAAGCCCTGGAAGACATCACAGAAGCTATTGCTACAAAGACTATGGAGCTTAAAATAGTTTTGATTAATTAAAAAATGCTATAAGTGAAGTGCATATAAAATGGAGGCGTCCAATGCATGGATTGAATAGGCAGAGAGGAGAACAGGTGAAATAGAAGACACAATTATAGAAAAAGAAGAAGCCGAGAAAAATAGAGATAAATTGATCCAGGAGCAGGAAAGGAGAATTCAAGAACTGAGTGATACAATCAAACAGAACAATATCCGTAGCATAGGAATTCCAGAAGAGGAAGACAGAGGGAAAGACACTGAAGGAGTACTTGTACAAATTATAGCTGAGAACCTCCCCCAATCTGGGGAAGGAAGTAAACGTTGAAATACAAGAGGCACAGATAACTCCCCTCAGGTGTAACTTGAATCAATCTTCTGCAAGACATATCATAGTGAAACTGGCAAAATATAAGGACAAAGAGAATTCTGAAAGCAGCTAGGGATAAAAGGGACCTAACATACAAAGGGAGACCTATCAGAGTAGTTGCAGACCTATCTACTGAAACTTGGCAGGCCAGAAAGGAATGGCAGGAAATCTTCAATGTGATGAACAGAAAAAACAGGCAGCCAAGAATCCTCTATCCAGCAAGCCTGTCATTCAGAATAGAAAGAGAGATAAAAGCCTTTCCAAATAAACAAAAATTGAAAGAAGTCGTCACCACTAAACCAGACGTACAATAAATCCTAACGGGGACTCTATGAGGGAAATGTTACAAAGAACACAAGATGCCAGAGACACCACTACAAGCATGAATCCTACAAAGGACACAGTGACTCTAAACCCAAATAACACTGAATGTAAATGGACTAAAGGCTCCAATCAAAGGACACAGCGTAGCAGAATGGATAAAAAAAAAAAAATCCATCTATTTGCTGTCTACAAGAGACTCATTTTAGACCTGAGGACACCTTCAGATTGAAAGTAAGGGATGGATGGAGAAATATCTATCATGCTACTGGAAGTCATAAGAAAGTGGAGTAGCTATACTTACATCAGACAAACTGGACTTTAAAGTAAAGGCAGTAACAAGGGATGAAGAAGGGCATTCTATAATAATTACAGGGTCTATCCATAAGGAAGAGCTAACAATTATAAATGTCTATGCACCGATTTCGGCAGCACCCAAATACATAAAACAATCACAAAAAGAAACAATCTTAAGGATAAGAATGTGCTAACAGAAGAGGACTTTAATACTCCACTTACAGCAATGGATAGATCAACTAGACAGAAAAATCACTAAAGAAACAATGGACTTGAATGACACATTGGACCAGATGGATTTGACAGATATATTTAGAACTCTACTTCCTGAGGGGGCGCCGGGGTGGCTTAGTCGGTTAAGCGTCCGACTTTCGCTTAGGTCATGATCTCACGGTTTGTGGGTTCGAGCCCCGCGTCGGGCTCTGTGCTGACTGCCAGTTCAGAGCCTGGAGCCTGTTTCAGTCTGTGACTGAAATAAATAAAACATTAAAAAAAAAAAAAAAAAAAAGAACTCTACTTCCTGAGGCTATGGAATTCACTTTCTTCTCAAGTGTGCATGGCACATTCTCCAAGATAGATCACATACTGGGTCATAAAGCTGCTCTCAATAAATAAAAAAGAAATGAGATCATACCATGCACACTTTCAGATCAGAATGCTATGAAACTTGAAATCAATCACAGGAAAAAATCTGGAAAACCTCCAAAACACGGAGGTTAAAGAACACCCTACTAAAGAACGAATGGGCCAATCAGGCAATTAGAGAAGAAATTTAAAAATATACGGAAACAAATGAAAATGAAAATGCAGCAATCCGAGCTCTATGGGATGTGGCAAAGGCAGTCCTAAGAGGAAAGTACATTGTATTCCAGGGTTATTTCAAGAAGTTAGAAAAAGCACAAATACAAAATCTAACAGCGCACCTAAAGGAACTAGAAGGAGACCAACAGGAGCACCCCAAACCCAGTAGTAGAAGAGAAATAAAAATCAGGGCAGAAAAAAGCAATATAGAATCCAAAGAAACAGCTGAACAGATCAATGAAACCAAGAGGTGGATTTCTGAAAAAATAAAGGAAACTGACAAACCTCTAGCCAGGCTTCTGAAAAAGAAAAGAGAGAGCACCCAAATAGACAAAATCATGAATGAAAATGGATTTATTGCAACCAATCCCTCAGAAATACAAGCAATTATCAGGGAATACTATGAAAATTTATACGTCAATAAACTAGACAACCTAGAAGAAATGGACAAATTCCTAAACACACACTCACTACCAAAATTCACATGGGAAGAGAGAAAATCTGAACAGACCTATAACTAGGGAAGAAATTCAGTTATCAAAAATCTCCCAACAAATAAGAGCCCTGGGCCAGATGGCTTCCCTGGGGAATTCTACCAGACATTTAAGTCAGAGTTAATACCCACTCTTCTCAAGCTATTCCAAAAAACAGAAATGGAAGGGAAACTTCCAGACTCCTTCTACGAAGCCAACATCACTTTGATTCCCCAGCCAGACAGAGACTCAGCAAAAAAAGAGTACTACAGGCCAATATCCTTGATGAATACAGATGCAAAAATCCTCAGCAAGATACTTGCAAATCGAATTCAACGGCATATAAAAAGTATTATCCACCATAATCAAGTGGGATTCATTCCTGGGTTGGAGGGCTGGTTCAATATTCGCAAATCAATCAATGTGATACATCACATTACCAAAGAAAAGATAAAAACCATATGATCCTGTCGATAGCTGTAAAAAAAGCATTTGACAAAATACAGCATTTTTCTTCATAAAGACCCTCGAGAACGTTGGGATAGAAGGAACTTAGTTAAACATCATAAAACCCATTTATGAGAAGCCCTCAGCTAACATCATCCTCAATGGGGAAAAACTGAGAGCTTTCTTCCTGAGATCAGGAACACAAAAGGGATGTCCTCTCTCACCACTGTTTAACATAGTGCTGGAAGTCCTAGCATTGGCAATCAGACAGCAAAAGGAAATAAAAGGCATCAGAATTCGTAAAGAAGTAGTCAAACTGTCACTTTTTGCAGACAGCATGATACTCTACCTAGAAACCCGACAGACTCCACCAGAAGCCTGCTAGAACTGATCCATGAATTCAGCAAAGTCGCAGGGTACAAAATCAATGTACAGGATCAGTTGCATTTTTATGCACCAATAAGCAACAGAAAGAGAAATCAAGAAACTGATCCCATTCACAATTGCACAAAAAACCATAATATACCTAAAAATAAACCTAACCAAAGATATGAGAGATCTATGATGAAAACTATAGAACACTTACGAAGGAAATTGAAAAAGGCACAAAGAAATGGAAAAACATTCCATGCTCATGGATTGGAAGAATAAATATAGTTAAAATGTCATTACTACCCAAAGCAATCTAAACATTCAATGCAATCCCGATCAAAATTGCCCCAGCATTCTTCTCATAGCTAGAACAAACTATCCTAAAATTTGTATGGAACCACAAAAGAGCCTGAATAGCCAAAGTAATATTGAAGAAAACCAAAATGGGAGGCATCACCCTCCCAGACTTTAGCCTCTACTACAAAGCTGTCATCATCAAGACAGTATGGTATTGGCACAAAAACAGACACATAGACCATTGGAATAGAATAGAGTACTCAGAATTGGACCACAAATGTATGGCCAACTAATCATTGACAAAGTGGGAAAGAGTATCCAATGGAAAAAAAGACAGCCTCTGTAACAGATGGTGCTGGGAGAACTGGACAGCAACATGCAGAAGAATGAAACTAGATAACTTTCTCACACCATACACAAAAATAAACTCAAAATGGATAAAGGACCTGAATGTGAGATAGGAAACCATCAAAACTCTAGAGGAAAAAGTGGGAAACACCCACCCTTGACCTCAATCACAGCAATTTCTTACTTGGCACATCCCCAAAGGTAGGGAATCAAGAGAAAAATGAACCATTGGGACCTCATCAAGATAAAAGCTTCTGCACAGCAAAGGAAACAATCAATAAAACTAATAGGCAACTGATGGAATGGGAAAAGATAATTGCAAATGATGTATCAGATAAAGGGCTAGTATCCAAAATCTATAAGGAACTCACCAAACTCCACACCCGAAAAACAAATAATCCAGTAAAGAAATGGGCAGAAGACATGAACAGACACTTCTCCTGAGAGGACATCCAGATGGCCAACAGACACATGAAACGATGCTCAGCATCCCTCATCATCGGGGAAATACAAATCAAAACCACACTGAGATACCACCTAACACCAGTCAGAGTGGCTAAAATGAACAAATCAGGAGACTACAGATGCTGGTGAGGCTGTGGAGAAACAAGCACCCTCCTACGCTGTTTTTGGGAATGTAAACTGGTACAGCCCTTCTGGAAAACAGTGTGGAGGTTCCTCAAAAAATTAACAGTAGAACTCCCCTATGACCCAGCAATAGCACTGCTAGGAATTTACCCAAGGGAGACAGGAGTGCTGACGCATAGGGGCACATATACCCCTATGATCATAGCAGCACTTTCAACAATAGTCAAAACATGGAAAGAGCCTAAGTGTCCATCAATGGACAAATGGATCAAGAAGATGTGGTTTATCTATACGATGGAATACTACATGGCAATGAGAAGAACGAAATCTGGCCATGTGTAGCAACATGGATGAAACTTGAGGATGTTATGCTGAGAATGTCAGGCAGAGAAGGACAGCTACCATATGTTTTCACTTAAAGGTGGATTAGGAGGAACTTAACGGAGGACCATGGGGGAGAAGAAGGGGAAAAATAGTGGGGGAGAGGGAGGAAGGCAAACCATGAGAGACTCTTGAATACTGAGAAGAAACTGAGGGCTGATGGGAGTGGGGGAGAGGGGAAGGGGAGTGATGGGCATGGAGGAGGGCAGTTGTAGGGATGATCACTGGGTGTTTTATGAAAACCAATTTGGGGCGCCTGGGTGGCTCAGCCGGTTGAGCATCCGACTTCGGCTCAGGTCATCATCTCACAGTTTGTGTTCGAGCCCCGCGATGGACTCAGTGCTGACAGCTAGCTCAGAGCCTGGAACCTGTTTTGGACTCTGTTGTCTCCCCTCTCTCTCTGACCCTCCCCTGCTCTCGCTCGTGTGCTTTCTCTCTCTCTCTCTCTAAGAAATACATAAAACATTAAATAAATCAAAAAAAAAAAAAAGAAAACCAACTTGACAATAAACTATGAAAGAAAATAAATAAATAAAAATTAACAAATAGAGTAGGGATAGAAGAATTATACCTCAAGATCATAAAAGCCATATATGAAAGACCCACCGCTAATATCATCATTAATGGGAAAAAACTGAGAGCTTTACCCCCTAAGGTTAGGAACATGACAGGGATGTCCCCTCTTGCCACTGCTATTCAACATAGTATTGAAAGTCTTAGCTTCAGCAATCAGACAACATAAAGGAATGAAAGTCATCCAAATCATCCAGGAGGAAGTCAAGAGTCATCACTCTTCACAGATGACATGATACTCTATATGTAAAACCCCAAAGATTCCACCAAAAAACTGCAAGAACTGATCTATAAACTCAGCAAAGTCGCAGGATACAAAATTGATGCAAAGAAGTAGGTTGCATTCTTATACACCAATAAGGAAGGAAAAGGAAGAGAAATCAAGGAATCGATCCCTTTTACAACTGCACCAAAAACCATAAAACTAGGAACAAATCTAATCAAAGAGGTAAAAAATCTATACACTGAAAACTATACAAAAGCTTATTAAAGAAATTGAAGAAGACACACAAAAAAACAGAATAATATTCCATGCTCCTGGACTGGAGGAAAAAACATTGTTAAAATGTCTATACTACCCAAAGCAATCTACATATTCAATGCAATCCCTATCAAAATAACACCAGCATCTTCACAGAGATAAAACAAATAATCCTAAAATTTGTTTGGAACCAGAAAAGACCCTGAATAGCCAGGGCCATCTTGAAAAAGAAAACCAAAGCTGGAGGCATCACAATCCCAGACTTCAAAACATATTACAAAGCACTAATCATCAAAACAGTATGGTATTGCCACAAAAACACTCAGATCAATGGAACAAAACAGAGAATCCAGTAATGGACCCACAAACATATGGCCAACTAATCTTTGACAAAGCAGGAAAGAATATCCAATGGAATAAAGACAGTCTCTTCAGCAAATGGTGCTGGGAAAACTGGACAATGACATGCAGAAAAATGAACTTGGACCACTTTCTTATACCATACACAAAAATCACCTCAAAACGGATAAAAGACCTAAACGTAAGACAGGAAGCCGTCAAATTCCTGTTGGAGAAAGCAGGCAAAAACCTCTTTGACCTCAGCTGCAGCAACTTCTTACTCAACATGTCTCTGGAGGCAGGGGAAACAAGAAGCAAACATGAACTATTGGGACCTCTTCAAGATAAAAAGCTCCCACAGGAAAGGAAACAATCAGCAAAACTAAAAGACAACCAAAGGACTGGGCGAAGATATTTGCAAATAACATATCAGATATAGGGTTAGTATCCAAAATCTATAAAGAACTTATTAAACTCAACACTCAAAAAAACAAATAATCCAGTGAAGAAATGGGCAAGAGACACGAATAGACACTTCTCCAAAGAAGACATCCAGATGGCTAATAGATACATGAAAAACTGCTCAACATCACTCATCATCAGGGAAATACAAATTAAAACCACAATAAGATACCACCTGACACCAGTCAGAATGGCTAAAAATTAACTCAGGTAACAACAGATGTTGGTGAGGATGCAGGGAAAAAGGTTCTGTTCTGCACTGCTGGTGGGAATGCAAACTGGTGCAGCCACTCTGGAAAACAATATGGAGGTTCCTCTAAAAATTAAAAATAGAACTACCCTATGACCCAGTTAATTGCACTACTAAGTATTCATCCAAGGGATACATGTGTGCTGTTTGAAAGGGGCACATGCACCTCAATGTTTGTAGCAGTGCTATCGACAATACCTAAAGTATGGAAAGAGCCTAAATAATCACTGACAGATGAATGGATAAAGAAGATGTGGGGTAAACACACACACACACACACACACACACACACACACACTCTGGAGTATTACTTGGCCATCAAAAAGAATGAAATCTTGCCATTTGGAACTCCGTGGATAGAACTAGAAGGTATTATGCTAAGTGAAATTAGTCCGTCAGAGAAAGACAAGTATCATATGACTTCGCTCACATGAGGAATTTAAGATACAAAACAGATGAACATGGGGAAGGGAAGCAAAAATAGTATAAAAACAGGGAGAGGGACAAAACATACAGAGAACAATCAGAGAGGTGCCGGAGGGATTGGGGGAGAGGGATGGGCTAAATGGGTAAGGAGCATTAAGGAATCTACTCCTAAAATCATTGTTGCACTATATGCTAACTTGGATGTAAGTTTAAAAATAAATTAATTAAAAAATAAAATATATATTGTTAAAAAAATAAAACTGACAGAATATAAAATATTCACATAAAAAACGCAGAGGTATCATTCAGATCCTACAAACACTGAAAAAGTAAAAAAGGAGTATCAGGGAAAACTTTGTCAATTTGGCAACTTAGATGAAATGGATAAGTTCACTGAAAAATACATTTACCAAACTGACACGGTGAGAAGTAGAAAATCTTCATAGCTTCATATGTATTAATGTCATTGAATTCATTATCAAAAACCTTCCCTTGAAGAAAACTCCAAATCCAAATGATGTCACTAGTGAATTCCATCAAATATTTAAGTATAAAATAACACAAACTTTACTCAATACTTTTAGAAAAAGGAGAAGGAAGAAACACTTCCCAATTTATTTTATGAGGTCTGCATAACTTGAATACCAAAGCTAGACAAACATATTATGAGAAAATTATAGACAAATGTCCATAGAAAATGCAAAAATTCTTAAAATATTAGCCAATTAAATCCAGCAAATATAACAATACCTTGTGATCAAATTGGGCTTATATCAAAAATACAAAACTGGTTTAATATTTAAAAAAAAACCAATCAATATAAGTAATATTGGTTTATATAATACATTAACAGAGAAAAGGAGGAAAAAATGATTATCTCAAGGATGCAGAAAAAGTATTTGATAAAATTCAGTACACATTAACTATAAAAATATCTCAAATTAAGACTAGAAGAAAACTTCATGCAACTTATAAAATGGATGCAAAATCCTAGATATTTATTAAAATTTTCCAATATTTTACAGAATTCTCAAATTCATGGAATTTGACAAGTTAAAATTAAGACTTGTATCATCTTGGATAGATAAATAGATTGAACTATGAATTATAATTGGGAATATAGTTTTCTTATTTTTAAAAAAATTTTTAATATTCATTTATGAGAGAGAGAGAGAGAGACAGAGTGTGAGTGGGGGAGGGGCAGAGAGACAGGGAGACACAGAATCTGAAGCAGGCTCCAGGCTCTAAGCAGTCAGCTGTCAGCACAGAGCCTGACCTGGGGCCTGAACTCATGAGCTGTGAGATCATGACCTGAGCTGAAGTGAGACACTTAACCAACTGAGCCACCCAGGTGCCCCAGAATACAGTTTTCTTATAATGAAACAATCTGTAGATGAAGTAAGAGCAAAGCAACGGATTAGGTTTTATATTGCCTCATTTAAAGGGCATATAGTGTCCAATAGGTATCGTTTCTGCCTTTTCAGTAGCCTTTGAGGACCAGTTTGCCTATAATTCAAGAGAATATGTTTATCTGTATGTGTGCGTGTGTCTGTCATTCTGTCTTTAACTATGTTGTTATGTCTCTAGTTATAAACAGTAAAATGCATGGATATAAAACATACACTTATACATATTTAATTCATATACATGTATATATAAAACCAGTACTCTAATAAGATATAGAACATTTCCCTCACCAGAGAGTTTCCTCATGTTCCTTTCCAACATGGCTGACTAATTCGTAATTCAATCTATTTATCTGTCCAAGATGATACAAATCTTAATTTTAACTTGTCAAATTCCATGAATTTGAGAATTCTGTCAAATATTGGAAAATTTTAATAAATATCTAGGATTTTGCATCCATTCCCAATTTTAATTTCTCAGTCCAATTAAAAACCAAAAATGAAAATGGGAGATGATGAATTACTGATGTTGAACACATTATCGGCACAATGTACAGAAGGAAACTTCTGGGGTGATAGATATATTCATTATTTTGACTGTGGTATTGTAGTGATCATTTCTTGGGTGCATATATTTGTAAAACATACCAAATCATATACTGTAAATTTATGCGCTTTACTGTATATCCATACCCTTTAAAAAGTACATAAACAGCATACAAACATCCATATACACACACCTCCAGCAAATCTGCTAAAACTAGTAAGACTGATAAAACCAAATTTTGTGAGGATATGGAGCAACTATAATTTCATAGATTGTTGGCAGGAATGCAGAATGGTACAAACACTTTGGAAAGGCTTGGTAATTTCTTACAAAACTAAGCATACATCAGTTTATGACCAAGTAGTACCATTCATAATTATTTACTCAAGAGAAATGAATACACGAAAGATTGTTCAAGAAAGTTCTTAACAATTCTATTCAAAACAACTGAAAACTAAAAATACCTCAGGTGTCCATCTGTTGGTGGGAGGATGGATAAACAAAATGCAGCATCTATACAATAGAATACCACTCAGCAATAAAAATGAACAAACTATGCACTCAATAACATGGACGGGTCTCAAAATATTATGTTAAGTAAAAGAAGCCTTACACAGGAGTGCACATGTATGATCCTATTTACATGAAAAAGCAAAACTAATCTATGACAAAAAAAGCAGAACAGTGATTGTCTCTTCAGAGTGGTAGGAAGAAGAGGAAGAAACAGAATGACCTCTTCTGGAGTGATAATGTTCTGTATATTGAAAGGGTTTATTTGGCGTATACAGAAATACATATTGGTCAAAACTCATGGAGGAGTGGGTATACTAAGATTTGTGCATTTCATTATAAATTTTACTTCAAAATGAAAAAAAAGAATTGTAAACACATACTGACTAGCTAATGACATGTATGCTCAAGTGTTTGGGGATAGGATATAGTAATGTCTGCTACTTTGAAATGCAACAAAACATGGCTTGATGGATGGATGGATAAGTGATAAGCCATGTATAATGACATGTTAACGGAATCTGGGTGGTGGGTACTCATTGTACAGTTTTTCCAACTCTTCTTTTTTTAAAAATTTTTTTACTGTTTATTTAGTTTTGAGAGAGAGACAGACAGAGTGATACCAGGGGAAGGGCAGAGAGAGAGGAAGACACAAAATCCAAAACAGGCTCTAGGCTCTGAGCTGTCTGCACAGAGCCCGACATGGAGCTTAAACCCACGAACTGTGAGATCATGACCTGAGCCAAAGTTGGACGCTTAACTGACAGTCACCCAGGCATCCCCCCAACTCTTCTATAAGTTTGAAAAATCAGTTTGTAAGATAGCAGTGACTCCATTTTTTGCACATTTATGTATCTGTGTTTTCATGGACATGCACATATGAAGTATATGCATGTGTATGTTTATAAATGTTGTATATTCATCTGCTCCCTCTCATATCAGATACTTCCAATTCACTTAAAAAAATACTCAAATTCTTCCTATTCCCAAATAACACAAAACAAACAAAAAGAAACTTCCTTAAATCCCATCCTTCTTCAGCTACTACTAAATCATTCTTGTTCCTTTCAAAGCCACATTTCTTTAAAGGTAAGCACACTTCCCATATCTATGCCATCTATGCCTTCACCCTACCTCATCTGGCTTGTGTCCCCCGCCCCATTCCAGCAAAATAGCTCCTGTTCAAGTTACCAATAATTTCCAATGTCACTAAATCAAACGGGTATTTTAAAATCCTCATCTCTTGAAGAATGTAAAATAACACTGACTTTTTAAAAATTTGAAATGAAGGAAGCAAACTTTATTTGGTTTACAAACCAAGCTTTTTTGAAAGAGAGAGAGAGAAAGAAAGAGAGGGAGAAAGAGCACGCACATATGTGTGAACAGGGGAGCAGCAGAAAGAGAGGCAGACTCCTTGTTCATCACAGAGCCCAATGCAGGATCTCACTACCATGAGATCATGACCTGAGCTGAAATCAAGAGTTGGATGCTTAACCAAATGAGCCACCAAGGTGTAAACCCAGCTTTTTTAAAAAGAAAAGCTCAATTTCATATTATAGCCAAGTTAGAACATGAGAAGTTTAAAAGATGATATCAGAAAAAAGGGGAAAAAATGAAGAAGATTACACTATAGTCCAAATGGTAAATGCCAATGATAATAAATGCCAACAGAAAATTTTCAGACCGTTTTCACCTAATTCTATTGTATTTTGGTTTTGTTTGTTTTTTTTTTTTATTTTCTTCTGACACAATATTTTATGTCCTATTTTTATTTTATTCATTTTTTCTTTCATAGTTTATGGTCTGTATTCTGAAAGTCTACTAAATTTATTAACTACTTTTCACATTTCGTCAACTGGTTTACTCATTGTATCTATAGAAGCTCCATCTTAAATGAATCTCCCAAAACAGAAATTTAAAAAAAATTTTTTTTCAACGTTTATTTACTTTTGAGAGAGACAGAGCGCGAGCAGGGAAGGGGCAGAGAGTGCAAGACACAGAATCTGGAACAGGTTCCAGGCTCTGAGCTGTCCGCACAGAGCCCGACGCAGGGCTCAAACCCATGAACTATGAGATCACGCCCTGAGCCGAAGTCGGATGCTTAACTGACTGAGCCACCCAGATGCCCCTATTTATGCAGAAATTATTACTTGAGCTACAAGAATAATGACCAGAGATGTAGGTATCCAAGGATCAGAAAAATCCAGCTAAGTATCAAAACCAGTATTAGAAACTATATCCTAATCTTCAGAAGATAAGCCCTCACGCCTTTCATAACACATTGGTAACACAATTCAAAGCTTTTCAATGATTTCAGTGTGTCAGATAACAGAAAACTATATAGTTAAATCACTTTAAAATATACATCATAAAATAAGGGGAATTTCTTTATAACGAATTTCAGAGATGAAAGCTAAATTTGAGCCTAAAGCATGCAAAAGAATTTGAATTGTATTTAGTAGTTTTAGTGGGAGGAGATTCCCAACTAGCTCCCAGAACAGTCACTTTTTGTAGCACCCTCATATTTCTGCTTTTGCAAATAAACAGGCACTGGGTAGTCAAAGAAGTGCAAGAAAGGACATTCTACCATGGGCAAAAACAATAAAAGTACATGTAAAGACAGTCACAGAAGGGCTTTATTATTTCTTTTCCTCTGGTATTCATCTATATACCTTGGTCACAAATGATAGTTTCCTAAAGCCTCCTTTCTTTGTTCTTGCCACCTATTCTCCTGATAAAGTAAGTCTGTTTATTCCACAAGCAATTATTTAACACCTTCAATATACAAGCCTAGAACTGTATGCATTGCTTGGGCTTAAAGGGACAAACAGTATGGCTAATGGTAACACACTATGATTATTGAAGGACTTAATTTTACTCTAGCTTTTTACATTAAAGCTTTATACATAATTGTATTAGACTATATTTAAATGTTAAAATTAGTTGTTCATTTACCTTTCAGTTCCACTAACACTATGTCATGAAGTGTCATGAAGAATAAAATAGCTTAAATTCAATTAATAAGGTAGGAAACATGGAAGGATTTCATCACAAACTAGACAAACACTCCTAAAAATCCAGAGTGATTGTGTAGTATAAAGTCTAGCTTCAAAACTCTAATCTTTTTGGATCACAAGCCTTTGTGAAGAGCAGCTTCTGATGGGGCTCCCTATAATCCCCACCTGCTAGTATCCACAGCCTTGTTTAATCCCCCCTTTGAGTAAGAGCTGAACTGGGGCGCCTGGGTGGCTCAGTCAGTTAAGCATCAGACTTTGGCTCAGGTCAAGATCTCACAGTTTGTGGGTTCGAGCCCCATATCAGGCTGTGTGCTGACAGCTCAGAGCCTGGAGCCTGCTTCAGATTCTGTGTCTCCCTCTCTGTCTGCCCCTCCCCCTCTAATGCTCTGTCTCTCAAAAATAATAAACATTAAAAAAATGTTTTTTTAAGAAGAGCTGAACCTAGCAACTTGCTTCTAAGGAAGCAAATATGGCAGGGTGTCTGAACAGCTCAGTAGGTTAAGTGTGTGACTCCTGATTTCAGCTCAGGTCATGATCTCATTATGGTTCTTGAAATTAAGACCCTAGCTGGTGCTGCTTGGGATTCTCTCCCTGCCCTTCCCCAACTCACATGTGCACGCACTCTTGCATTCTCTCAAAAATAAACATAAAAATATAAAGAAGCAAATATGGCAAAAGCAAAGGGCTATCTCTTCTGTGATTAGGTTACAAAAGACCACACTTCTGTCTTACTAGCGCTCTCTCTTGGCCTCTCACTTGCTCTCCCTGATGAAGCATGCTGCCACATTACAAGAAACTCTATTAAGAGGCCCATGTAGTAAGGAACCAAGGAAAGCCTTCACCAACAAATAGCTCACAATGAACTGAATCCTGCCAACAACCATGTGGCCAGGAAGGGAATCCTGCCTAGCCCCACTTGGAGGTGACTGCTGCCTTTTGAGAAACAGAGCCAGAGGACCCAGCTAACCTGTACCTGGATTCCTGACCCATAGAAACTAATGATCAATGTGTACTGCTGTACACTGCTAAATTTTGGAGTAATTTGGAGTAACTTGTTACACAGCAATAGATAAGAAGCACATACCCCCTCTGACTGAAGAAAAGTGTATAAGTAGGGATGCCTGGGTGGCTCAGTCAGTTGAGCGTCTGACTCTTGGTTTTGGCTCATGTCTTCTCACAGCTTGTGAGTTTGAGCCCTGTGTGGGGTTCTGAGCTGGCAGCATGGAGCCTGCTTGGGATCCTCTCTCTGTCCGTTCCCTGCTCATACTCTCTCTCCCAATAATAAAATAATGAACTTTAAAAAAATTATAAAAAAGTGGTGCCTGGGTGGCTCAGTGGGTTGGGTATCTGACTTCGGCTCAGGTCATGATCTCACAGGTCATGAGTTCAAGCCCCTGGTCAGACTCTGTGCTGACTGCTCAGAGCCTGGAGCCTGCTTTGAATTCTGGGTCTCCCTCTCCCTCTGTCCCTCCCCCACTCCTGCTCTCTCAAAAATAAACAAACAATAATAATAATATTTTTAATTAAAAAAAGAAAACTACATAAGTATACAAATTCTGGCACATACTATGGGGAAATAGGAAGCCTCTCTGAAGTCCACTAATAAAACTCCTAGTGGTCCATGGATCCCAGATCAAGAAACTTACGATATGATAAACTCTAAACAATATACATAAAAGTCTTGCAGAAAACCAACTTAACCATGCTAGTAGCTAAACAAATGTCAGAATACTTTCCTTCCATATAGAATTGCTAAGAAAGTTCAATTATCTTAAACATAACTGATATCTTAGTACTACTATCACCAAAGGTAAAATCAAGTCAAGTTATATCAAATCATTATTTTGAACAATGTATTGCATAGATACTAAATAAGTACTGAAGATAAAAAAAATGACTAAACACCACCCTAACTTTGAGAACTCTCCTGTCCAGGGGGTGAGAAACATACACACACACGAAATAGCTACTATAAGATTTGGGAGTACAAGTAAAGAATTGTATATGGTACCTACTCATGGACATAGTAAAATGACTTTAATAAATTTTAATTATAAAGTAATTTAAAAAATACCTGTACTGTTTTCCCAAGTCCCATGTCATCACCAAGAATACATCCTTTTCCTTGGATGAAGTGTGCATAGAGAAACTGGGCTCCTTCCCTTTGGTAGTCTCTCAAATACCTGTTAATAGTATAAGGAATGGAGTCTCCATCTTCAGATAATGGAAAAGCAACGGCAGATGATGGAAATTTTCGGTCTGGAAAGTAAGGTTTTTCCAAATCTTCATCATCAAATATAAAATTCCTGGGGCAATCTTTAACAGATTTTACTTCTTGAATTCTTTTAAGAGGTACTTTCCTTTCTTGAAAATCTGAGTATAAGATGATTGCAAACGATTTCCCATTTTCATCCACTATGATAGATTTTATGCTTGCTTCACAAAGTGTCTCATTATCTGGAGAAGGGGCAAGACATCTTTCTCCTGGATGCCATATATCTGTAATAATAGAGAAGAAAATAAAATTTCCAAATCTAACTTATAAAGTAACCCTCATTTATCCACTGCTATGAGAAAAAAAAAATGTACTTCACACAAATACCCTTTCCAAATTACTGAAACAAGGTTAAGTTATAACACGTATAGATATCTTCCTACAATGTATTATCAGGGGTGCCTGGGTGGCTCAGTCGGTTAAGCCTCCGACTTTGGCTCAGGTCATGATCTCACCATTTGTGGGTTTGAGCCCCGCGTCGGGCTCTGTGCTGGCTGCCGGCTCAGAGCCTGGAGCCTGTTTCAGATTCTGCGTCTCCCTCTCTCTCTGACCCTCCCCTGCTCACGCTGTCTCTCTCTCTCTCTCAGAAATGGAAAAAAAAAAAATTAAAAGATTTTTTAAAAATAATAAAATATATTATCAGATATTCTCCTATAATAAGCAGAATAAAGGGTATATAATTTCCAGCGGTTCTCACCCTGGCTGTGAGTTATAATCTCCCCCCAAATGCTTGGACACTCCCTCTTTTAACTGTGGTTTACTGGATATGGGCCATGGGCATCTGGTTTTATTACTCTGGTGGATACTGTTGAATTCAACAGGTGATTCTGATTCACAGCCACGGTTGAGAACCGCATACTGAGATATTCATAATGATACATGAACATTATATATATCATTCATGATATGGTAGACTAATAGTAATGGGACTTAATAATGAGAATGCTAAAATCCTCTAAGGTCAATACTTTTGTGATTCTTCTGCTTTCTTAGTTATTCCATTGCCTTTCTCTCAAGACAGCTGTTTCTTCTTATCATCAATATTCCTGCTTCTAAACCATTGCTTGAATTTGTATATAACTAACAAAGGGAATCTACAATTCAACTACAAAGTGATGTGTGCCAGCTTTGCCACAGCTTTTTTCCCTTCTAGGTTTTGAAGAGTTGTAGTTCTTAAAAAAGAGATGAATTCTAAGATCTCTTTCTGCTAAGATTCTATTACTGTTTGAAAATTCTGACCCCTTTTTATATGTATATTTATTCCATCCTTAATTGTACAGCTTTCTATTTTATTTTTTATTCTGAAAATATAGCACTATGAAGAGGGACGGGAGTATCTTTAGAACACACAACTAGTATAATTAAAAGATACCAATAGGGCGCCTGGTGGCTCAGTTGGTTAAACGTCTGACTTCAGCTCAGGTCATGATCCTGGGGTTCAGGAGTTCGAGCCCCACATTGGGCTCTCTGCTATCAGCACGTGGAGCTTGCTTTGGAACTTCGGTCCCCCTCTTTCTCTGCCCCTGCCCCTCCTGTGCACTCTCTCTCTGTCTCAAAAATAAACATACATTAAAAAAAAATTTTTTTTAAAGATACCAATAAAGGAAATAAAGTAGAAATAATTTTCTAAATGAAATTTCTTAAGAACACCAGAGGAATTGTAGAGCTATAAGTGTAAAAATACTAGGAATTATTTATTTTTTTAAGTAGGCCTCACACCCAGTCTGGAGCCAAATGCAGGGCTTGAACTTACAACCCTGCAATTAAGACCTGAGATGAGATCAAGAGTTGGACGCTTAACTGACTGAGCCACCCGGGTGTCCCTCTCAAATATTTTGTATTGAAATCAGATGATTATTGGTAGTTTCTTAGGGTCTTCCCAATGATTTCTTGTTAGGTTTTTATGACATTCATGATTATTATATGACTCATATATCTACTGTCTTAAGTTCATTCAGCTGTTCCTCATCAATTGTTCCTCAAAAGTAAAATCATTATTCCTATCAACTTTGGTAAGGTTGTTTTACATAACAATCAGTACACCAAGAAAAATCTGTTCTACTCTGATCTTTAGGTCCAAACTATTTGAGAACTGTCACACAATTCTAAAAACGTAGTTTTAACGTGGAACTAAAACCTTGATCCACCATACAGGGCTAACAGATAGATCTGTGGGCCCTATTTTCATAACAGTACTGTTTGAGCCTTAAAACCTATATTAACCCCTATAGCAATTCTTAACACATTATTTCCATTTCACATGATTTGTTTGCCCATCCAGAAAATGTTTTCTAATTTTTAGACTTAAGTCATTAATGTGTTTATTATTCAGCATATGTTTTAGCATCAATTATCTGCCAAAAACTGTACCACACGATAAGTATAAAAATGAAAAAAAAACAACCAATGTCAAAAATAATGATTAAACCTTGCTCAGTACTAGTCTTTCCACATCTCATTAAATGACATCATCACCTAGCCAACTTGTCATGGTAGAAAACCTCTAGCCACTCCTTATTTTCCTATTTATATTACTCCCTACGTTCACTACATCAGAAAGTCCTACGGGTTCTACCTCAAAACGTATCACATTCCTCCATCATGCTACCACTTCTCTAAAACAATTGTTGGCAAACTTTTTTTGTAAAGAGTCAGATTTTAACTATTTGTTATTTTAGTTTTGCAGGGTATACTATCTCCTACCCTTGTAGCACAAAAACAGGGACAGAAAACACATTAAAAAAATGCACCTGGCTAGTATGAGCAAAGGCTGTATCGAACTCTAAAACAAATAGCTTAAACTGGGAGGATTTCCTGTTGGACTGGAGGGTCCTCTTTAACTTCGTTTCCTTCTGTCCTTCATTCCAAGCTGACCTCCTTGCTTTTCCACAACCATGGCAATCATGCTCCCACCTAAGGGCCCCAGAGCATTCTTTCTGTTCCTTCCACCAGCGCTCTCCCTAAATACCTAAATGACTGACTCTTTCACTTCATGTCTCTGCTCAAATGGCATCTCCTAAGAGGTGCTTTTTCTGACCACTGAATCTAAAATAACACTCACTGCCACCCTACCCTGCTTAATTCCATTTTCAGAGAAAAATATGAAATTTGTGTTCCCTACAGCAGGGAGTTACTTTGTTCACTGCTACATCCTGGGCACCTAGAACAATGTTTGAATCACCAATACTTTTAGGATTAACAAATACTTATATATAGCTAGCATTTGAAGACTGATATGTGCCAGGCATCTGCTTTAGTTCATTTAAGCCTCACCACCACCCTTTCATTACTTCATGTAAGTAATACTGTTAGTTCCGTCTTACATACGGCAAAACAGATAAAGGCTAACCAGCTTGCCAATGGAAATACAGCTAAGAACGGGCAGATACTCGATTTGAACCAAGCAACCTGACCCTGAAGCTACCGCACTGTACTATTCACACACGGATCAACAAGTCCTTGGAAATGAATGGTCCCTGCCTTTTAACTGAGAGATGAGCATACTAGTCCCTACAAGCTCAATCAGCAACTACGTTACTTATTCCATCTGCCAGGCTTCTATGTGCATTTATATTTGTGATCTCTGAGTTACAGCGTCATCAATTCCTAGCCTTCAGAGTTGAGGCTTGTTATATAAACCTCTCTAAACTTCAGATCTGAATTCTTCATCTATTTAATAAGATTGATATCTTCTCACAGAAAAGACATGTAGATAAACAATCAGCATATTGCTGGGCACAGCATTCAATATCTGATAGCTTTTATTATATCACCTTTAATAATGAAAACTATTAATTTCGGGGATTGGGGGCAAGAAGGCATCCCTTTTGACTTGTGGCAAGATAACCACACCCTCCTTAAACTCTCTCTTGATGGCCCATTAAAGGTTGACTGTAAGGCCCTGACTCAGTACATCATATAGTAAGCTTTTTGTGAAATAAAGTGAACTGAGTATCTCAACGTTTATTCATCTACGTAATCTCTACCATTCGCTAAGAACTGGGGCATACAAGTATAAAGAATAAACATGCCACACATTTACTGAGTGCTTCCTATGGGCCAGATCTGGGTCACGTTACGTGCTTTGCATACATGTACCATCTTATTTAGTAATCACAAGAACTCAGCAATGATCTCAATTTTACAGATGAGGAAACTGCCCAACGTCTCTCAGCAACGGTCAGAGCCAGCACTAGATCCACTCTGTCTCCAGAGTCCAGGTTCTCAACACTGAATCCCAAAGAACTGGTCCCAGACTCCAGGAGTCACTCAGAAGAGCCATGAGTAAAACCCTAACCCAAGAGAACTGGCAGGAACGGGTCCAACCCGGCGCAGTAAAGACAGGTGTCTGGGCGGAGAGGCGAGCTCGGAGCTTGTACCTTTGCCGGCGGTTTCCGGGCGAGGCTTGGGGGCAGAGGGATCCATCTGGCCAGGGGGAGGGGCTGGGCGGCCTGGTTGCGTATAACACTCGACTGGCGGCCGGGGACCCCCAGGAAGCGGCAGGCGGAAAGACCGAAGCCAACGCCACTTCCTGCAGCCATCCGTACATCGCCCCCCTGAAGCGCGACGCTGCGGGACAAAAAGGAGCACAGGTGGGGCCCCAGAGGGTCCAGAGAGAAGGGATGGCGGCGTCCGAGGCAGCGGTAGAGCCGGAGGGCGCTGTGGAGGCTGGCAAGGCGCCGCTCACCTAGTCCTCTCGCATTCGGCCGGGGGACGACTACAAGCCAGGGACACCCCTGACCCTCCCTCTTACATTCGGCCCTCCGTCTCTACTTTCCCCAGCAATTTCCAACCCCGACTCGGAAAATCCCGCGAGATCAGGCTCCTGAACTGTAATTGGGATCTCGCGATAACAAAATCTTGGTTCATAAGGGCGGAGCAATCTGCCTGCCATCTTTGATCCGGGAAGCCCGTAAAAGGTTCTCGACAGTTGGAATTATCGCGAAGTTTAACATGGCTTTCCTGACTCCCGCGGAGCTTGAGGGACATCGGGCGACCGGAAGACAGTTGTAGGCTTGCGTTTACCATGATCTTTTAAAGCCAGATCTATGGCGGGAGGTAACCTCCGCGGTCGTGGCCTGCTGGATTATGTTTGGTATTTCACCGTGTATGCGCACTCCCAGGAACTTGAGGCGAGTGATTCCGTCTTGGAGCGCTGTCTCTAGTGGGTTGGTTGTCCACCCGGATGCCGACGCTTCACGGCACCCATGGGAGCCCAGTTAAGTTTAGAGCGTTGTCTTGGGTCACACAGTAAAGACAGTATCAAATAACCTGAGTGCAAAACTAGCAACACATGCCATAAGTAGAAGACAAAGGTAAAAATACTATGAAAATGTAAAGTGTTTTTCCGTGTACTATCTACAGTTACAGTGGTTTGTGTGACACATTAGGGGAAAACACTAAGCCGACCTTCGGGCTGTGTTGGAAAAGCATTATCACAGTACACAGTACTCACAAATTAATGGATACGACTTATCTAATGCTTTCCCAGGCCTTATACATTGATTCATCCAAAATGTTTTCTGCACATGTTAAAATGTTTTGACATACTACAGGGTATTTCACTGAACTGGATTAGCCTGAATAGGCCTGGAAAGTTTTCCTATTGCTATTGTAACAAATTACCACCAATTTTAGTGGCTTAAAACAGCCCAGAAGTATTAGGGAAAAGACAAATTTATTTGGTAAGTCAGAAGTCTCCCTTGGGTGTCTTTAAAATCAAGGAATCAGCAGGGTTGCATCTTTCCTGGAGGCTCTCCAGCAGAATCCCTTTCTTTGCCTTTCTGCCACCTTCCTTCGGTCTTCAAAGCCAGTACTGTTGCATCTCTCTGACTCTTCCATAGTCACATCCTTCTCGGTTTGCAGCTGGGTAAGATTCTCTAAGAGCTCTTATAAGATTGGGTCTACCTGGATAATCCAGGATAATCTTACCAGTTGAAGAACTACCTTCAATTATATCAGCAAAGTCCCTTTGCCAGGCAAAGTAATACATTCATGGGTTCCAAGGATTAGGATGTGAACATTTTGGGGACCTCGTTATTCTGCCTACTAAAGGGTCTAAATGAGAAAAGCTATATGGCTGTTTGCTCTGCAGTAGATGCCTGTTCTTTGAGAGATAAAATCAGCAGTATGTTTTCATAAAACTCTTCATCTAGAATAGCACTTGTTTCAGTTTATCAACAGGCAGAAACTTTATATCTAAGGAAAGCATCTAATTCATCCACTGTGTGTGAGATGTTGGCCCTCACACATGGAGAGGTGATGTCATTTAGCCTCTTTGCTTCAGTGTTGTCACCCATGACAGCAAGTACTTGGTCATAGGAAGGAATATGTGGATTGCTATTAATATTATCAATGGAATGCATCCTCTTGAAACTTGCATAATTCTGCATAAGCATTGCTTCATTTTAATATGTTGGCTAATTGTTGGTAGTATATCTATTAGATATATTCTAATATAATCTATTAGGTTAGAATTTAGACTACATTCTAATTTAAAATACCATGGATTGTAAGGTATATTATTTAGGTACGGCTGAAAAAAAGAAAAACTGCTCATTATATAAATTGTAACTCTTGATTTATAACATGCATCCTGATACTAGAAATTTTTAAATGTCGGAAAAAATTTTGCTTCTTGAAACTGATGAAATATATGTTTCACTTAAACTTTTTTCAAAATTGTTTGTAAAATTAATGGCCATTGGAAATTTCAACCAAGCTTACTTTTTTCTTTTTACAATTACCAAAAAAGTTTGATTTTTTTCTGCCACTGAAATAACTAATGAACTGTGAGATCATGATATGAATCAAAGTCAGATGTTCAACCCGCTGAGCCACCCAGACACCCCTAAATTTTTATTTTAATGAAAGACATCATCTGGTTGAAGGAATACTCTTGTGACTAACAGAGGAGGAGGGGCTTCAATTTCTATAAGTATTTATTATTTAACCTTACCACCATGTTTGTAATGCATAGTGAAGCAGAAAAACTCATGACATAAATATATGTTTTAGTGAATTAGATGCTTCACAAAATTAGATATCCTTAAACATCCCTTCCCCCAGTTAACAATAGCTTTTGTCTGAGGCCATTGCAGTGACATCCTTGTCTAAGTGTTGATGTTATAAACATCTAACACTGTAATGCTAATCACTGCAAAGTGAAATTGAAAGCCTTGTGAAATACTTGGGAATTCTTGAAGCCAATATAAAAATTAAAGGGGGATCCAGCAAAATTAGTCCTATTAAAATAGCAAAAAGAGAAGAATATGAGATGATGATAGCATAGACATTTGAAAAGAATATTGCTTAAATATCAAAAAGGCCCTTGAGAATGATGATTAAACATTTTAATATTTTTCCAAAAAGTCTTTCTTTATGCTCACACTGCAAAAGTCAAACATATATCTATATAAACCTCCAAAATTGTGAGTTAATTAATCAGAAAGGCTGAAGAAAAAAATAGGTATTTCAGTCCATTTGTGCTGCTATAACAAAATCACAGATTGGGTAGCTTATAAACAACAGAAAGATAAACAACAGAAGATAATTTGAAGGGCACCTGGCTGGCTCAGTTGGAAGAGCATGCTACTCTTGATCTTGGGGTCATGAGTTTTGAGCCCCATGTTACGTATAGAGATTATTTTTTTTAAATCTTTAAAAAAATGTTTAAAGATAAGATAGTTTGAGAAATATTAGAATGTTTTCCCAAGGTTGCAAATAGCAAAGTCAGGACTAGAAAGAACATGATTCCTCCTTCTCATCCCAGTATAATAGGTGTATATATAAATATTTTTTCACAGAAGATATTTTTATATTTGAAAAGTTAGAACCTTTGATTTTGTTTCCTATAATATTTCTTGTCTCATGTCAGGTAATAAGGCTAAAAATCCTATTAAAAAACTCCAAGACCTGCAGATTGAAATGCTCTTATAAAAATACTCAAAGTGCATTGCTCAGCAGAAAAAAAATTGTAAAATACTCATAGGCCAAAAATAAGGAGGAAACTGAAAACGAGCTTATTAAGCTGGCACTTAAGCCACTGCTGTCCTGGAGGCATTTGCTCTTAGTTACAGAAAGATCTGAGTTCTATGTGTCCAGTGGGGACAGAAGACATGATCTTAACCTCTCACAAGGTCACAAATTGTATGTGAGACCCTCATATGAAATCAGAAGCCCTGAAAGGCAACACCCTCAGTGAAATACTGGGTAGAAGAAAATCTGGACAGCAGAAATGGGGAAAGATGAAGAAGAGTGACTTATTTGTCTTGGCATGGGCCCTTTCAACAGGGGGTGTGTATGTTTATGTCTGTGTGTGTTTATCTGAATTTCCTTTGATATTTTGAAACCACCACCATGCCTTCAAATGGGTTTAGGATTTGAATTCACATAACCTGTATGATCTAGGAAACCCCAAGCCAAGATAATAATGTAGTGCCAGATTAATTGCATCTAGGTTGGTAAAAAGAAGCAAGCTCAGTTAGCAGAAGTATTAGATACAAGGATTTGTGTGTGTCTGATATTTTTGAAAGTGGAACTGAAAACATGAGAAAGAAAAAAAGACATTGTGAGAAAACAGCAAATAGATTTGTTAAAAGATCCAGAACTTCTGGAAATGAAAATTTTATTATTGATATTTAAAACTCTATGGTAAGTTAAACAGCAGATTAAACACACCCTAATAGAGAATTCATGAGCTGAAAGATCATAACCTCAGATGCAGAGCAGAAAATCAGGTGCTTTTTTATTTATAGAAAAGAAAAAAGAAAAGTTAAAAGAAATGCAGCTAGAATTGAATCTCCAGAAGTAATGAATAGAGAGGCTAAGGGGGAAAATATTGAAAGAAATGATAGCTTAAAATTCAGATTCAAGAATCATAATGAATTAAGTGTAATACAAAGAAAAGTATCGGTAGTTAGAACATTGAAGCAAAATTACAGAAGCAACAATCTTGAAAGCAGCCATTAGGAAAGACAGATTACCTATCTAGAATAGAATGACAATTTAGCTGGTAACAGTTAACTGATAGCAATTAATAGTAACAAGAAAGCCAGAAGATAATGGGATAGTAACTTCAAAGTGCAAAGAAAGTTACTGTCAAGCTAGAATTTTATAGTCAGCTGAACCATAACGAAAAAAAATAAGAATAAAACAAAACACCAGTGGACTCTCACTACAGGCCTTTTTAAGAGTTTTGAACTAAAAAAAAATGATCTGAAATGTAAGAATTATTAAGCCTAACAAAACATATAAATAACCATTGACTGTATAAAACTATAATAGCAACGATGATGTAACTTGGATATATATAAAAATAAAGGAAAATTTAAACACTAGACAGAAATAACTTCAAAATATGACAACAGTGGAAGGCTTTAAGATGTTGAAATGTTTCGGTTGGAAAAGAGAAGAGATACAAATTTTACTAACCAGAGTATTCACATTGAGTGTTAGAGTATATATAATGGAATATTAAAGGAATACATAAGTTCTTAATAAAAATGTGAATAGTGAAATTCAGTTAATCCAATACAAGGCAGGAAAGGAGAGAAATCAGCAAAAGCACAATTAATAGAAAACACAAAATACAAAAAATTCTTGTATCTCAGTAAAAGTAATAAATGTCTTACATTTAAACAGATTAAAATTTTCTGGTAAAAGTGACACTCAGCTTGGATAAAAACTAAATCCATCTGCATGTCACTTATGAGCTATACACTTAATAAAATAAAGGCAAGGTTGAAAGTAAAGTAAACCAGATACAATAGAGAAATAGTAGAGAAAAAGAGTTAAAATAGTTAAGAATATTAATATCAGACAAAACAAGCTTTAATGTAAAGTGCATTAAGTATAAAGAAATTAATCACATAAATGATAAAAGTCTTAGTTTGCCAAAGAGGTAAAAAGTTTTGAATGTCTCGCTACCTCTTAACAATCCCAAATATATGAAAGTTGTCAGAATTTCAAGGGGGTAATTGAAAAGTCCACAAACCTGGTAGGAATTTTTAATATTACTCACAATAATTGGAAACTAAGAAGAAAAGTAGAATCAAGCCACACAATTAACAGTCTTCATCTAATAGACATATATAGAATATTCCATTCTACTATTAGAAAATAAAATCTTCACAAGCACATAGGGAACATTCATAAAAATTGACTATGAATGTGTCATAAACAAATCTCAACGGCTTTCCAGCAATCTGCTTCACACAGATCACATTCTCTGATCCCATGAATTAAGTTATGAGTCAACATTAAAAAATATTTTTTAAAGGTTATATATTTGGAAATTTAAAAACACTTTTAAATAACTTAGAGGTCAGAGAAAAATTCATGATGGAAATTATAATTGTGCAACAGAATTTAAAAAATGTATTTAGGCTCTTTCAGCTGAAGCCATACTAAGACAAACCCCACATATTAATGTAAGATAGTCTTCCATATAATATTTCCAAAGAAATCCACCAACATAGATTTTATGATCCTAATTCCTCATCTATGTTGAAGACATAAAAGGGTTGGATGAAAAGAATTAGAGGAAGGGAATGGGAGATTAGAGAAAGAGATTGATAAGGCTATTGGAGTATAAGTCCCACACTTCAAGACAAACAATAGGAGATTTAGAGGAATCACTTGGAAAGTTTAATACGCATCCCCAGGAATTTGTGGGGGAGGGGGGGGATTTGCCTTAAATCATAAAAATCTGAAGGACAAGTACTGTGGCTGGCTAACTGCCCTGAAATTGAATAAGAAAAGTTGATGCATTGGGAGCCACCTTACAAAGGATGACCAAAGGATGCCCCTGGAGCAGATAGATGTAGGTCTTCGGTGAGAGGAAGCCAGCAGAGACTTCAAGATGACCCTGTTTGGGGACCTGGATAACCTGATGCCTAGGGGTAGTGACTGAAGAACAAAGAAAAGCATCCTGTGAGAAGAAGATGTTTAAGGAAAGCCTATGCAATTTCATGGCAGTTAAGTAAGACCTTTCCTGTTCCTTACTTTATCTCCTTTTCCCAAGATCAATCCTGGAAAAGTCAGATGCAGCACAGTAAGTAAGAAGAGAAGGCAGAGGCATAATTCTTATAAAACAGTCATCCCCACTTTTTTCACTGCACACAACTCCCCTGAGGCAGATATGTGCCCTGGTAGAGGAAGACATTTAGGTTTGAATGAGTGTAGAAATCTTAATTTTAATATCACAGTTGACTTAACTGCTAAACTAAGGCTTTCTGCTTATCTAGTGGCTAGAACTGACCATATGAATTTTTATTGAGAGATACCAAGAAGACTCATGTGGTTTTTCCTAATTTTCTTTTAAGGGTATGGAGAAAAACTAGCCCTCACAGTGGGTTTGAATGAACAATCCCACAAATAAATGAATTTCTATTCTAATTTCATCTCATGGTTCCCACTGTTTCAACACCCATTAGGACTGAATAATAATAGAAATACTGCACATCAAAGTTAGTAAGAATTTAGTACTTAGGGAGTAAGAAAATGCTTATATTGAGAAAGAAGAAAATCTGAATGATCTATAGTTCCAACATAAGTTACAAAAGAACAACTAGTCCTAAAGAAAATAGAAGAAAAATAAAAAAAGTTAATGAAAGAGTAATAAAAAATACAATAGTAATAATAAACAAAGCCAAAGGTTAACTTCTAAAAAGAATAATAAAGTAGGCAAACCACTGGTGAAATGCATCAAGAAAAAGAAAAAATACAAATAAATGTTAGAAATAAAAAATAGGGCAAAACTAAAGACAATTCAAAGTTTAGAAAAATATGGGAGTACACTACAAATAATTTCATGCCAAAATTTTAAATGTATATTTCCTTAAATATGCATCAAAAAGGAAAAGAGGCTCTGAATGAGACTGTAACTTAAAAAATGAACTTGGGTCAGCAGTTAAAAATGCCCCTCTGAGGAAAGGCCAGATCCAAATGGCTACATAGGCAAATTGTTTTACTAAATATTCAAGGAAATAGATAAATTCGGTATTATTAAACTCTTCCAGTGAATAGAGGAAAAACTCCCCTCTTTATTTTATTAACTTAGTGAAATCTTGATAACAAAATCTAATAAGGACAGTATGACAAATGAAAACTACAAGGCCAACTATAGTTATGATTACTGATGCAAAAATTCTTTATATATATATATTTTAATGTTTTTTAAAAAAATTTTTATGTTTATTTATTATTGAGACAGGGAGAAACAGAGCATGAGTGGGGGAGGGGCAGAGAAAGAGGGAGACCCAGAATCCAAAGCAGGCTCCAGGCTCTGAGCTGTCAGCACACGAAGGCTCAAACCGTGAAATCATGACCTTAATGGACTGAGCTACCCAAATGCCCCATGAAATCATGAACTTAGCCAAAGTCAGACGCTTAACCGACTGAGCCACATGCAGGTACCCCCAAAATTCTTTTTTTAATCTTTTTTAATGTTTATTTTTAAGAAAGAGAGAGAAAGGGCAGAGAGAGAGGAGGAGATATAGTTACAGAACTTACTACAAAGTTACAGTAATCAAAACAATGTTACTGGCAAAATGACAGATATATAGATCAATGGAGTAGAACAGAAAGTCCGTAAAGGAACCTTCATATATATGGCCAAAGGATTTTCAACAAGGATGCCAAGACTATTCAATGGAAAAACGACAGTCTTTTCAACAAATGGTACTGGGAAAACTATGCAAAAAAAAGAAGCTGAACCTTTACCTAATACCATATACAAAAATCCACTCAAAATGGATCCAAGACCTTAATACTTAATAAGTAAGACTTAATACTTAATAAAACTCTTAGAAGAAAACAGAATAAAATCTTCACAACATTGGATTTGTTCATGATTTCTATAACACTAAAAGCACAATTAACAAAAGAAAAAATTGGACTACGTGAAAATTTTGTGCATCAAAAAACTATTCACAGAGTAAAAAGACATCACAGAATGGGAGAAACTGTTTGCAAATCATACATCTGATAAGAGATTAATATCCAGACTATATAAGAACTTCTAAAAGTCAAAAACAAAAACTAAACTGATTTAAAAAGGGCAGAGGACTTGAATAGATATTTCTCCAAAGAAGATATAAAAATGGCCCATAAACACATGAAAAGATGCTTAAAGTCTTTAATCATTAGGGAAATGTAAATCAAAACTACAAAAATAAATAATAATTTGAAAATTAGAAATAGAATTACCATGTGATCCAGCAATTCTATTTCCAGGAATATACCCCAAAGAATGGAGAACAGAGTCTCAAAGAGACATTTTTACACCCATGTTTGTAGGTGTTATGAACAATGGCTAATGTGGAAGCAACCCAAGTTGATCAACAAATGGATAAGCAAAAATGTGTATATACATACAATGGAGTATTATTCCACCATAAAAAAGAGGGAAATTATGCAACATGCTACAACATTGTTGGAGCTTGAGGACATTGTGCTGAGTGATATAAGCCAGTTACAAGAAATCAAATATTGTATGATTCCACTAATATGAGGTATTTAGTGTAGTCAAAATCATAAAAACACAAAGTGTATTAGTGGTTTCCATGCACTGGGGCGAGGGAAGAGTGTGGAGTTATAGTTTAATAGGTACAGAGTTTCAGTGTTATAAGGTGACAAGCATTCTGGGGATGCATCATGATGATGGATGCACAACAATATGCATGTATTTAATACCACTGAACACTGAATACAGTATGCATGTATTTAATATCATTGAATGGTACACTTAGAAATGTTTAAGATGGTAAATTTTATGTTATGTGTATTTTACCACAATAAGAAAAAGACAAAAACTGCTATTATTTACAAACAATATGAATATTTAAACAAAAAACAGGACAATATGCAAATACATTTTTAGAATAAGAGAATTCAACAAAGTTTGTGGGTGCAAGTGCAGTTTATGAAAATCAACTGCATTCCTATACACAAGCAATACAAATTAAAAAATAAATTATTTAAAAGATACTATTTATAGTAGCAATATTTGTGACATATTTGTAGAGGGAATAATAAATTTTTATTTGAAGACTCCATAAAAGGAGAGAGATGCTATGTCTATGGTATGAAATTTAATGTGATAAAAATGTTAGTTTTCCTCTAATACAATTCCCTTTTGAATTACTGCAAAGTCTTTTCCCTTGTCAAGGGGACTATAAAGGGGAAGTGTAACATGCCAAGAATAATCAAGATGATTTTGATAAAATATCAAAGGAAAGGAGGAACTGTTCAATAAATAACTTTAGTATTGGAACAGTTGATATTTTTACACAGTGAAAGAGAAATGGAGTTGAATTTTTATTTAATGCTACACACAAAGTTAAATTCTAAGTAAATGAAAACCCAAACGTAATATGAAAACTTGAAAATTTTTAGAAGGGGTTTAATTTAGAAAGAAAGAAAAAAACCAAAAAACATAGACCCAACAGATTCTTCTTCACATGTTCAAAACTTCTAGTCAGTCCAGCACCAAATGAGTGGTAAAGTAATACAATGATGAAGGAAGTGATATAATTATACCATTTGTAGGACTACATAAAAAGCAGTTACCTTACTAGACATGCATATATGTTTATGTGACTGTATTTTATTGTTTATAGGTCAAGTATTGCATGTTAATGATGCATATATGGTTGTGTTTGAAGTATTTCTTTTAGTATATTTTTAGTTCAGTAAATATTTTAGTATATTTTAATTTAACCACAGTCAAATAAAACAGTTAGGAACAGGGGCGTCTGGGTGGCTCGGTCAGTCAAGTGTCCAACTTCAGCTCAGGTCACGATCTTACGGTTCGTGGGTTTGAGCCCCGCATCGGGCTCTGTGCTGACAGCTAGCTCAAAGCTTGGAGCCTGCTTTAGATTCTGTAACTCCCTCTCTCTCTGACCCTCCCCTGCTCACGCTGTCTCTCTCTCTCTCTCTCTCAGAAAAAAAAAAAAAGAGGAACATAGAGGTGTTTATGAAAGGTCTGTATCATCTATAATTAACTTATGAAAACAATCAGCATAAAATCTTAGTTGTAATAACATACAAGAACTTACTACTCAAATTTAAGTTAACATTATCAGAATGTGATAGGTTGCTTAAAATTAAAATGTAAATCAGTAGTTAATATTGCTTTAACTAAGTACATCAAATACAGGCTTAATTGCATGGCATTTTAAAATGCCAAAGCTAACTTTTAAAAACTAAATTAAAAATTGAATATAATTTCAGATAAAATATTGAAAAATATAGTACTTGGACTATCTCCCTTCACTCATTTACTTAAAAGTGTGGCAGCATAGAAAATTAGCTGATATAAGGAGAAAGACTTTTTGCCCAACTAGAAAAATACTAATGAAGATGTATTTTCCCAATGAATTAAGTAAACTCCAAAAATCCATTACCTACTTATAATAGAATCTTTTTTTGCAAAAGATTCCAGTTAAAGTAGTGAGGACTATATTTGAATAACATCTAGACAATGCAAAAAATGTAGATTTACTTTCACTAAGCAGGATAGAAACATTAAATATTTGGTGTATATTAAAAACTGTAGGTTAAAAAAGGTTTTCAAATTACATGATTTGTAGGGTCCATTTCAAGTCTAAAATTTTATGTGATTTCTGGGGTACTTGAGTGGCTCAGTTGATTGAGGTCTGACTTTGGCTCGAGTCATGGTCTTGCAATGAGTTTGAGCCCCACGTTGGGCTCTGTGCTGACAGCTTGGAACCTGGAGCCTGCTTCAGATTCTGTTTCTCCCTCTTTCTTTGCCCATGCTCTGTCTCTCTGTCACTCTCTCAAAAATAAATAAAACATTAAAAATATTGTAAAAATTAAAATAAAATTCTATGTGACTTCTGTAAAAGATAACCTTTCCCCAAGTTATTTTAAACCACATCACCTCATCATTGATGACTTAACTTGGACATTAATTGCCTCAATTCTTTGAACAAGGCAACTATTTCAAAAGAGAATCTATACATATGTTTAAAATGTTAAAACTCACATTTTTAACAGTATGCCTGTGCACATTATAAATATGGTTGTCAAAGTTTAACTTTTCAAATATGTTCCCAAAGGGAGTGATATCTTAGGAACCATGAAACAATGGTAAAAGGGAATTTTGTGGTCTTTACAGGATGTACAGAATTGAATAGGAGTTTATCCTGAAAGCAAATATAATATTGTGCTTCCTTCATAAGTATCATTTTATCGCATTCCCTATATTCATCAATATATTTGAGTAAGATGGCGTGAGCTGGGAAATGACAGTGTTTGGTTAATAAGAAGTTAATTCAAGGAACTAATTAAAACAGAGAAATGTGAAAGACACGTAAAAGTTAAATGAGTTTATTTTTAAACTGGATACTATTTTTTTAAATATAAAGCAACTCTTTCAAGCGAACTACTCTTTCCAACTTTGACTGGACTGGATGAAATATTCCATACCACTTTTGCACAGTAGAAATGCAAAACTCAAAGAATTCATATTTTTAAGACTGTTAGCACCTTCTCAAATTTCAATAATTTATTCAATTTCTGTAGAAAAACATGCGTTATTTTCTTTTTCTTACTGTTAGTTATTTATATAGTTTATTTTTACAGATTCTCAATATCTAACAGAGGGCAATAATTCCATCATTTAAAGCATTTTCTTGAGGTCTTATTGCATTTATCATTGTTGTTACAGCAATGCCTCTTGTGGCTGTGAATTGTCCTAAGTCTTTCCATACTCACAGTCATGACAGGATCTACCTTTTCTTTTCCTACAAACCTTTTTATTACTTTTCTTCAAGAAAGATTGTATCAGTTTCTAAGTCTGTGATAATTTGCATATCTATTAAAGTTGGACATTATTGCCATTATTTTAGACGGCAATTAAAAGAAGCAGAGAATATGATGCTGGGGCTAACATATGGTTGTTTATTATTAGAAAAATATTATATGATGCAGCAGAATAAGCCTAGAACCAAAACAAAGGCGTTTCAAGCAAAGAAAGTCCCCATTCTCTCTTCCATTTCTTAAAAAAACTTAGCATTCATTGATATATATATAGATATTCTTTTTTATTTATTGAGATATAATTGACATATACCATTCCAAGAGTTTCAGGTATAACACATAATGATTTGATATTTGTGTATATCATGGGGGCCTGGGAGTCTCTCTCATTAAGCATCTGACTCTTGGTTTCTGCTCAGATCATGATCTCATGGTTCCTGAGTTTAAGCCTCCACATTGGGCTTTGCACTGGCATGGCCAGCCTTCCTGGGATTCTCTCCCTCCCTCTCTCTCTGCCCCTTCTCTGCTTGCCAACATGTGATCTCTCTCTCTTAAAATAAACTTAAAAAAAGTGTATATATTGTGAAGTGATCACCACAGTATAGTTAACATCTGTCATCATACATAGCTATAAACTTTTTTCTTGTGATGAAAATTTTTAAGATCTACCCTTTTAGTAACTTACAAATATGAAAAATACAGTATTATTAACTATAATCACCATGGTGTATGTTACATTCAAAGTGGATATACTTGAAGTAAAAAAAGAAAACCATCGCTTCTTTCTACTTTTAAGAGGTTTAATTATATATTGGTACATATTACTAAAGGAGTAAAGTACATATTTTGTCATCTATATTATTCAAAACAGGTCATCCCTCACAGCTGGTCATAGTTTAGTAGCAGAGAAAGGGCTGTAGGCCAATATGATAAATGACATGTACAAAAGGTTGCTGCATTTTTTTTTTTACTGAAACTAATAACTTTCAGACTCCAGATGTAACTGTATAAACCAATGATAATTTGGATGTTCTTTTCTTAACTATGTATTTTTTATATTATATGTAACCCATAGACCATTTTAATAAACTAACTCAGTTTAATGTTAAATTCTATGAAATGTCATTTTCTTTTCTGCCATAAAAATTCTCTAGCTCTTGAGAAAAATAGAAAAGAAACATTAATAAATATTACAGAATCTTAGAAAAGTTGGAAGTCCTCTTAGTATTTATTTGTTTAGTCATTCATTCAACAAATATTTATTTTGTACATCTAGCATATGTCAGAAAACTTGCTAGGCACTGAAGATACACCCATCAACCAGAAAGACATGGTCCCAGCCCTCTTAAAACTCCAAGTCAATAACTTGTCCAAAATTGTTAAGCATAAAGATTGCATAGACTCCCAGTTAATTAACACAGATTGCTATTATTGGAATAATTTTTATGCTCAGCCCCATTATAGTAAAATTTAAGAATATCAAGGGGCGCTCGGTGGCTCAGTCAGTTAAGCATCCTACTCTGGATTTAGGCTCAGGTCAAAATCCCAGGGTTATGGGATTGAGCCCCATGTCAGGACCCACACTGAGCATGGGGCCTGCTTAAGATTCTCTCTCTCTCTCTCTCTCTATTTCTCTCTTTCTCTTCCACTTCCCCTACCCCCATTTATGCTTGTGTGCATACTCTCTCTCTCTTAAAATAAAAAGAAAAAAATTTTTTAAAGATTATCAAAATAAAGAAAACCTTCCAGAGAGAAATAGCAGATTACTCACAGATGATTAATAATATTCATTTTAGACACTTCAAAAACTTCTGCAAGAGGGCCACTGAGATACACACACAGACACACTGAAGGGGAGAAAAATTTCCAAAGCCAGTATTTTGGACACCTATCTGGACTGTCATTTAAATATGAGAATGCAAAAAAAAAAAAAATCTCTGCTGTTTAAGGCCTCAGAAACTTTGCTACACAAACACCCTCTTTACAAAAAACAAACAATTCTTGAGCACAATAACAGTAGTCAAGTTTAGTACACCATTTTTAATAGTGGCTAGAATAACTAGATGGAAGATCAATAAGGAATGAGTACACTTGAACAACATTTTGGACAAATTGGACCTAACAGATGTAAACAGAATTCTCCTTCCAGCAACCATGTATGACACATTTTTCTCAAGTGCATAAGTAATATTCTCCATGATAGACCATATGTTAGACCACCAAACAAGTCTTAATAAATTTTAAAAGACTGAAATCATACAAAGTGTCTTTTCCAATCATAATGAAATGAGACAAAAATCAACAGCAGAAGGGGAACTAGAAAATTCATAAGTAGATAGACATTAAACAGCAATGTCTTAAATAATTTAAATACTTTCTTAGGCCAAAGAAGAAATTACAAGAGAAATTAAAAATATCTTGAGAAAAATGAAACTAAAAAGGCAAAATAGTTAAATCTATGGGAGGCAGCAAAAGTTGTGCCAAATACGAAGTTTATAGCTGTAAACATATTAAAGAGGAAAGGTCTCAAATCAGCAGCTTAACTTTATGACTTAAGGAACTAAAAAAAGAAGAAGGAATTAAACCCAAAGCCAGCAAAAGGAAGGAAATAACAAAGATTAGTGAGATATAAATAGAGAGTAGAAAAACAGTAGAGAAAATGAAACAAAGAGTTCATTTTTTAAAAAAATCTACAAAATTGACATTCAGCTTATTTTGACTAAAAAAGAGAGAAGACTGAAATAACTAAATCAGAAATGAAAAGGAAGATGTTATTACTGATGTTACAGAAATAAAAAGAATTATAAGAGAGTAATAAACAACTGTATACCAACAAATTTAATAACCTAGATGAAATGGACAAATTCCTAGAAATATACAACCTACCAAGACTGAATCATGAAGAAGTAGAAAATCTGAATAGACTTTTCACTAGTAATGAGATTGGAGCAGAAATCACAAATGTCAACAAAAGCCCAAGACCAGATGGCTTCACTGGTGAGTTTTAACAAACATTTAAATAAGAATTAGTATCAATTCTTCCCAAACACTTCCAAAAATTTAAAAAGGAGCAACACTTCCTAACTCATTTTATGAGGCCAGCATTTTCCTGAACTAAAGTAAACTAAGAAAATTATCATTCAATATTTCTTATGAATGAAGTCCTCAACAAAGTACTAGCAAACCAAATTTGACAGTGTATTTAAAGGATTATACACTATAACTGAATGGGATTTATTCCTAAGTGCAAGGATGATTCAACATCCAAAAACCAATCTAGTACACCATATCAACAGAATGAAAAACAAAACAAAGTAAAACATGATCAATTGATGCAGAAAACATATTTAACAAAATCCAATACTCTTACACTCAACAGACTGGGATAGAAAGACTAGTTTAACATTATAGAGCCCATTTATGGAAAGTCTACAGAAAAATTCATACTTAATAGTGAAAGACTGAGTGCTTTTCCTAGGATCAGGAAAAAGGCAAGTATGTCCACTTTCATCATTTCTGTTTAACATAGTACTGGAAGTCCTAGCCAGAGGAATTAGGCATGAAAAAGAAATAAAAGAAATCCAAACTGGAACGGAAGGAGTAAGATTATTTCTGTTTAGGATGATATAATCCTATATGAAGAAAACCCAAAAGACTAAACACACACTAAAAAAAAAAAAAAAAAGCTGTTAGAATAAATGAATTCAACAAAGTAGCAAGATACGAGGTCAAAATGCAAAAATCAGTTGCATATACATACACAAGCAATGAACAATCTGAAAACAACCCAATTTAAAAATGGACGAAGGACTTTAATAGACATTTCTCCAGGGGCGCCTGGGTGGCTTAGTCGGTTGAGCGTCCGACTTTCGCTTAGGTCATGATCTCGCGGTTCGTGGGTTCGAGCCCCACGTCAGGCTCTGTGCTGACTGCCAGCTCAGAGCCTGGAGCCTGTTTCAGTCTGTGACTCCCTCTCTCTCTGACCCACCCCTGCTCACGCTGTCTCTCTCTCTCTCTCTCTCTCTCCTAGAAATAAATAAAAAAAAAAAAATAAAAAAAATAGACATTTCTCCAAAGACAATATTCAAATGGCCAGTCAATACATGAAAAGATGCTCAACATCACTAATCATTAGGGAAAGTCAAGTCAAAACCACAATGAGCCACTCACTTCACACCCATTAAGATGGTTATTTAAAAAAAAAAACAACCTAGAAAACATCAAGTGTTAGGATGTGGAGAAATCAGAACCCTTGTGCATTGGTGATAAGAATGTTGATGTAAAACAGTGCAGATGCTATGCAAAACAGTCCGTTCCACAAAAAAATTAAACATAGAATTATCATAAGATGCTAGAATTCTAAATTCTAGACTTCTAGATTTTAGAATTATTATAGATCCAGTAATTCCACTTCTGTATATATATACCCAAAAGAATTAAATGTACAGACTCAAATACGGTATACTCATGTTCATGTCAACAATATTTACAATAGCTAGAAGGTGGAAGCAATCCAAGTGTCCATCAGTGCATATCAGTGCATAAATGGATAAACAAAATGTGATATATACATACAATAGAATATTATTTGGCCTTAAAAAGGAAGGAGATTCTGTACACATGCTGTAAAATGGATAAACATTGAAGACATTGTGCTAAATGAAATAAACCAGACACAAAAGATTAAATGGTATATGATTCCGCTTAGATGAGGTATGTCAAGTTGCCAAATCTAGATAGATAGAAAATAGAATGGGGTTTGACAGGGCCTGGAGGGAGGAAGGAATGGGAACTTACTGTTTAATGGGTACAGAGTTTCAATTTGAGAAGATGAAAAAGGTTCCTGAATGGGAGAGTGGAGATGACTGCACAAAAATGTGAATGTAATTAACACTACTGAATTGTACACTTAGAAATGGTTAAGATGGTAAATTTTGTGTTATGTGTACCTTACTACAACTAAAAATTAAAAAATGGTTAAAATGGTAAGTTTTATGTCAGGTATATTTTACCACAATTGAAAAATATATAATGACTTCTCAATGAACTCCAACAAGAACAGTAAATTCAGTATGATGTTATACAGATATGGGGGAAAAGGGTGAACAAGTAACTTCTTAAATTTATTATTGTCTAAAAATGTAAGGACAAAACAATAAAGAATAAAAAGGGAAAAAAGAGGATAAAAATTAGAAAAAACCAACACTGATGTGAACTAAAACTTTACAACAACCCAAAACTGATGTAAACTAAAACATTTCAGAGAGGAGCTGGAAAGAGATGAGAGAATACTAAATGATTTGTATAGTTTGAGGCAAGGTATAGATATAGAAAATATCTATAGAAATAGGGAAATAGAAATGGGAAATAGGAAAATAAGACAAAGTGTAACAATAGGCCTTAATAAGTAAGAGATAATCCTTTCGAAGAATAAAATTAGAATGTAAACCTCAAACCAGCAGAAAAAAAAATTATCTGGAAGAAGGAAAGAATAGGAAGAAGAAATATGAAATGCAGAAATAAATCCTCTTATAACAGCAATTACAGTAAATGTAGAAAGTACTCCTATTGGATCACAACACAAAATGGTAAGTGCAAAAATAAGAGAGATTTAAAACAAAAAGATACAGAAAGGCGGAACTTAAATGCACTGAAAAATATAGTATTCAGGAAATATAAACAACGATCATAAAAAGAACTAATGTAACAATCTTAATATCTATCAGAAGAGAATTCGAGGCAAAATATCATAAAAGGCAAAGAGCAATATTATATATGATCTTATATGGGTCAAGAAGGTAAAGCAAATCATGAAGTTTAGCAAAGATCAATTTTTAAGTCAGTAACATTTCTCTATCTCAGGAATGAGCATCCAGAAAACATAATAGAAAATAAGCTACTATGCAGAGCAGTAGAAAAACAATGAAGTGTCTAGTAATAAACTTTTAAAATAATATGCAAGATCTCTATGGAGAAAGTTTTCAAGCCCAATTATGGGATATAAAGGACTAAATAAATGGAGAAATAGTTTAACCTCATAGAAAAGATCACTTACCATTCTAAAATGCATTGATTATACTGAATACATGTATTCATGGAATCATTTTAAGGAACATTTGACTTGTAGCAGTTGAGGACACAGGTAGTCTAGGTACTTATGGTCATTTTCTTCTAGTGCAGACTTTTTAATAATTGATCAAGAAATTTGTCTTTAAGTTCTTTGCATTTGCTGTTCCTTCAGCCTGACTATTCTTCTCTCAGATATCCTCATGGCTCACATTCCAAGTTTATTCTGATTTCTGTTGAAATACCATATTGTCAGATGCTTCACGGAATCCATCTATTTAAAATAGCACTCATCACTCATCCAGGGTAAAGACCATGGATCCATATATAACTTTAGCAGTGTCACTTTCTTGACTTTCTTGGCTGCTTGTCAGGGGATGGATATCTGATCCAGACCACTGACATCTAGTCAGGAAAGAAAGGAACAGGAGGTGTGGGTGGGACTTTATAGCACTTATCACTACCTGATATTACAATTTTTATATTTTATGTATTCATTGTCTATCTCACTTAGGCACCATGAGGGTAGTGAACTTCTTGTTATTGATGCTCCCTGTTACAGACACAACATATAGAACATTGCTGGACATAGTAGACACTCAATAAATATTTGTTGAATGAATCAATTGAATATATACAATAAGTTTATTCCTAGTGGGTAAATTATAGTCAAGAAGCATATCAGCTAAAATTAATTTTTGGCAAATTAATAAATTGACTTCTAATAAACTGATTTTTAGAATGTTGGCCTGTCTACCACCAAATAATGCACATCAAGGGCTTACCAGCTCTATTGAATTTTCAATTTAAATGACTAATTGAATGGATAAAAAGATTTCCTTTTCTGACTTTAATTCTTTTCTATACTACATTTGATGATTCTTAAATGCAAGATATTGTATAGTAATTCATACTGTACATTTTACTGTATCATTTTATAATTGAGTTTATGCCCCCTGGACCAGCAACATGCATATTTATCTGTAAAAGGCTAATTATCCCTGAATATCCAGTTAAGAGGGACATTTTGAAAAGACTGAAATATTGCCCTAAAACAGATATTGTACAACAATGTCACATCAGTCATAAATAAATATTCAGCTTTCATCTTACCTTGAGAAGAGCTTAAAGAACTAACTTATCAATTGTAATATTGTGCAGTCACTCTGAAACCTTTCAGACATTAGTTTTCCAAATACTCATAGCTTAGATTAATTGAAAATGTCACAATTCTTTAGAGACTTCATGTTACTCATTACATGTTATAGAGCAGCATACAGAGTTCCCTCACACTTGGTGGATTAAAGATTTTAGTTATTTTTGTATATTGCTTTAATTTTTATATCTTCACAATATATGTTATTACTCTAGAGGCAAATACCTTGCTGTCTAGATAGTTCTAAGACCTACTGCCTATCAGTACAGAAAGGTATATTTAATTAAAAGTCACAAACAGACTACTAGGGGAAAAAAAGAAGATGTGTTGAATGGAAAAGACTAATTTTTAGTATAATATATCACATTCTAAATGAAAATGTTTGGATGACTTACAGGGTTGCAAAGAAGTTAAATATGAATGGTATGATTTAACTGGTAAATCTGTGGTATATATTTTGCTAAGAAATTATAAAGCACAGGAGAGAGGTCTTAATGCCACTGTTAGTAGTATCTTATGAAATAAGAAAGACTTTAGTTTACTGAATAAGGCCAAGTCTTATGCCCATGCAATAAAAAAAAAAAAAGCCAACCTAAGTGGCTATAACTCAGATAAAATGTTTAAGATGAATCTAAAGGGCTCACAATTCACAAGAAATACACAGGAGAGGTAAACAAGTTAAATTACACTCTGAAAAAGTAATTAAACAGATCTGGAATGTAGAACATTACACAAAACAACTGTCTCAGACACTTTAAAAGTTCAAGAGGCAAACCATGAAAGACTCTTGAATACTGAGAACAAACTGAGGACTGATAGGGGGAGGGAAGAGGGGGGAGATGGGGATGGAGGAGGGCACTTGTGGGGATGAGCATTGGGTGTTATATGGAAACCAACTTGACAATAAACTATTTAAAAATAATAATAATAAATTTTTTTAAAAGTTCAATGCCAAAGAAAAGAAAATGTGTGTTGAGGAGTGGGGTGTACTGGGGAGAACTCTGATCTAAATTGAAAGAGATTAAAGAAGGGCCCCTGGGTGACTCCATTGGTTGAACATCTGACTCTAGGTTTTGGCTCAGGTTTCATGGATCTGAGCCCCATGTCAAGCTCAGCTCTGAGAGCATGGACCCTGCTTGGGATTCTGTCTCACTTTCTCTCTGCCCCTTCCCTGCTCGTGCTCTTGCTCTCAAAATAAAAAAAAAATAAAATAAACATTTAAAAGAGAGAGAGAGATTAAAGAGACACACACAAAAACCCAACTATACAATATATTGGGGAACAAATGAAGAAATTTGCATATGGTCTGGGTACTGGATAATCTGATACAATTACTGTTAATTTTCTTGAGTTGTATTAGTGATATGATTATGCAGTTGAATGCCATTTTGGGAAGATGAGGCTGAAATATTTAGAGAAGAGTATCGTAAAGTCTGCAGCTTATTTTGAAATGGATTCAGCAAACACATACAACATGCACACAAGCCTGTATGGCAAAATGTTAAAAACTGTTGAATCTAGACGGTAGGCATATGAGTGATGAGTGTTCATTGTATTTTTCTTCCAAACTTTCTATATGCTTAAAAATATTTACAATAAAAAGTTGAAAGGGACTCCTAGCTGGCTCAGTCAGAAGAGCATGTGACTTTTGATCTTAGGGTTGTTAAGTTTGAGGTCCATGTTTGGTACAGAGCTTATTTAAATAAATACTTTTTTAAAAAAGTTGAAAAAAACGAAAGCTGTTTAAACATTCATAAAATTTCCTTTTAGAATTAAAAAAAAGTATTTAAAGGAATTCTCTATTAAAGATAAAGAGCTAAGCTCAAAAATGAATGAGCACTAAATAAAATGCCAAGAAAATAATGATAGTCATCCTTAAGACGTAGGTAGTTGGCCTTACAATATCAGTTGTCTGTGTCTCTAAAGTGTGTGCTCTCCAGATAAACAAGGATGCCAGTGGCTTAGAGTGCTATAGAACTTTAAGCTCTTAGAGGTCAGTATATTAATTATTTTCACTATGATAGATATCCAATCTTTACATAAATTTTGTACAGGAGTCAAATGAAATTCTTAGTATAAAATCTAAAAATCTTTGTAAGCAGAACGAGTAACTATTTTACCATTTAGCTAACATAGTACATGAATTAGGTGAGTTTACCTGAGTAAATGTGGATCTTACTGAAATTGTGTCTTGGCATCTCTGTAATACCGTATTAAGTGCAAAATGCTTCCTAGAGAATGTTGGTTTTTTTTACAGTCCAGGCTGGAGAAACAAACTGAGTAGCAAACTGGTCTACCTGTTAAATATAAAAGCAAAACATTTAGCTAAAGAAATATGTTAGTGTTATACAATGGTGATAAAAATTACTCCCTGAATATCTGGCATTGACGTTTGTTAATGTCAGGGGTAAGTTATTTATTAATCTAGGGGCTTTTGACAAAACTTATTATGTAATAATAATTATATAATTTAAGATAAGGTTTTTTTTGGGGTACCTGGGTGGCTCAGTCAGTTAAGCCTCTGACTTCGGCTCAGGTTATGATCTCACGGTTCATGAGTTCAAGCCCTGCATTGGGCTCTCTTCTGTACATGCAGAGCCTGCTTCAGATTCTCTGTGCCCCTCTCTCTGCCCCTTCCCGACTCTCTCTCTCACAAATAAATTTTAAAAAAGAAAAAATAAAATAAGGTTTATGCTCAAGTTATGTCATATGCTATGATCTAAATTAGCATGAAAAATCTATAATTAAATAATGGATGCTAAATAATTCTAATTATCCTTGCAATTCACTCTGCAATTAATACTCAATTACTCTTTCATGTTTTTCTATTTATCTTGTTTTTATTCGACTACCCTGTACACCCTTTGCTTTGCTTTGCTTTTTCCCTTCACTTTAAATACGTTTGGAAAATCTGTCATTACATCCCATTGTTTGGAACAAATCCTGAGAACATTGAAAGTACTGCATCATGGTCCCTCCATCATTTTCTCAAACCCACTCTATCACTGCAGTTTCATTTTACCCTTAAGTGTCCTGTCAACCCCTTTTCAAGTGCTTTGATGATCCAGCTCTGCTTTGAAACCCACCATGAATAATACACAAGGTTTCTCAGGGTGGTTAGAAAGAGAGGACCTGACTCTAATGGCAACCTAATAATAAATATTAGCTTTCTAGTTACCTTAAACTGATTGCAGATTTCCACCTTGCATCCAAAAGCCTGCTTTCCAGTCAGCTGCCTTCAGAGACCTAATGCTGGTGACCGCTTCTCAGGAGGAATGTTCTGATTTTTCTGAAAATCTGAAGCATGAGGAAAAAGTATTATTGTTGGGGGCCAAGTAAAGAACTCTTTAAAAAGAGCTCTACAGGAACAGAAAGTCAGTGTCTTCTGCCATTTTACGAGGTAGAATTTGGCAGCAATAAGTACTTTGCATTAATATAGCATTCTGATCTCTTGAAAAGAAAGTCTCCTATTATAGAATTGGTTATTTGTTAAAATTGAGGTAAAAGCCACCTGAAGGGAAACTTCTACACAGCAACTCATTTCTTCTACTGGAAGATGTCAAAAGTAGAGGTTGGTTAGTCATAGTGAGATTGCTTATCACCAACAAACATGCCAACTGAGTCATTTAAGAAACATCTAAAATGGACTTTTAAGAGGTTGAAAAGTTTGCTTCTCTTGATTAGTAGAGCAGGGAAGGGATAAATATTCAAGGTATTCAATGACTAACTGGTAAAAGTCCTTTCCCACAGACTCAGGACAGCTGAGGAAGCCCAAGAATGAATAAACCAGGGAGAAAAAGAAGTGCCAATCTAAAAGAGAATCCTTTCTTGTTTCTATGAATACTATCTTTTTGTCTACAGATTCTTACTACTGAAATAATCCAGAGAATAGAGGAAGTTATGCCAAAGGTTAAAATAAACTTGAAGAATTGCCTTAAGTATCTAATTATGGTTTTACAAATTCTCCATCTCGACTTGCCAGACGTTTAGACCCAAGGCTTTTGCAAAATTGTGAAATAGGGGCAGTTTCTAACAACTTCGCCTCCATCCTTCCTTGTGGTTGCTTTTATAGTTCCTGCCCCTCCCTCACTGGTATCCCTTCTGGTCATGTCCCCTCTGTGCATCTCTAGAATTTTCTCTGATTCCTTTACCACAAATTTTCTGGTCTCTCAAGGATGCATTAAATGACTGGCTTGATAATCTGCCCAGCAGAGGATTTGAAACCCTCTATTTTTCTTTCATGGCACGGTTGCTTATGGGCTACTGGAATTTTGGTTTAAAAAAAAAAACATTAAAGAGTATCTTTCCAGTGAATTCTATTTTGTGATGTGGTTGTTGACTTTCATTATAAAATTAGACATAGATTATCCTGGAAGTAATTTTAGTGTCTGGATAAGGCTTAATGCAGCAGCTGTTAAAATCCCATATTTAAATGAACTATTATGGGTAGAAATATGAATAATTCTCAGAAATATTAATAATTTCCTAGATGTTAAAAAAATTCTAGACAGTAATAACTGAAAATAAGATGCCCCAGGCCCATTTTTTGTAAAGTACCTGAAATTTGGTACTTTCCACACACTGTTCACCTAATTGTGGCAATTTAGTACTTTTCACACATTGTTCACATAATTGTGGCAATTCTATATCTTTACCTTTAAAACTTTATAGCAATTCAGTTCACCTTCCCCCAGCTTGAAATGATCTTAAGTTTATATTCCATATGGAAATGTGTACCTTTCTGAGCACATTGAGATTTTCCCCCGCCTATAACTGGAGCCCTGCCCCAGACATCAGAACAGCCTCCTGCTTCTATTTTAGAAGAGACAGAGAGGTTGGATTTGACCTGTGCACCGGGCATCTGGCTGTCCAGATGAAAGACCCCTGGAGATAGATCTCCTCCCCCTCCACAGCCTCCCTCCGCCCCCCCGTGAAGAAGTAATACTCTTTTTCCAGTCAACTTGGGGCAAGAGTCATCTGGCATTGCGAAAATTTCATTCTGACTCAAATCTGAGGCTGCCTTTTTTTAAATTTCTCATATACAGACAAAAAATATCATCTTTCTCCTGTTGCTTCCTGATACCCTCTCAGGACCCTGATGTAAGATGATGACAGCCAGATGTCACCACAAAATATCCTAAATTCAGGGTGTGCCATTCCTTTGCAACATAATTCCAAAGTCACACCATCATCTGACTGAAAATAGACCATAGTGATAATGACAGCCCTAGGGGAACTCAAGATTCTCATATTCCCGCCAGATATTTGGGGCAGTTGTTGGAAGGCACTCATTCCGCATTGCTGAGGTTTCCAGGTAGAGAGCATCTGTTAGTGAGGCACGGTGCTACTTCACTTTCTTCTTCTTTGAGTAGGGAGTTTGGGATAATGAACTGGGCACTTACAGCTAGGCCCTCCCTCCTTTGTTATGGGGTCTGCTCGCTTGCAAGAGGCATGTGCTTTATGCTGCTCTAGATCATGAGGTAAATAAAAAGGCTTTGTGACTACAGGGGAGAAAGGGCTGTGGTTTTCCAGCACTGCCTTTAATGGGAGAATAGACCTGTCTAATCCTGAGGTTAAGTATTGGGAATCTCTTCTTCTCATGTTGGTACACCTTCTTCTCCCAGTGCTCTATCAAAAATAAGGCTGACAGTTTGCTCACCATCTGTCTGGTTCTACTCGCTATCTCAAATGGCTCAGACCTGTAGTGGAAGATAAGGGTTTAAATCCATGGATCTCTTTGTGTGTCACGGTCTACAGAAGATGTGGACTCCATGAGGTGGTTCTTGGACCCCATAAGGTAGCCTCCATTTTCCCCTTCACCTCAGTGGTAAAATCTTCATCTCTGAGAATATCAAAAACAGCTGAGATGCCCCCAATGTCACAACAGCTGTAATGAAAAGTACTGTTTCTGCTGTTGACGCGGGAACAAAAGCTGTAAATACTTGATGAGGAGGACATTACTGTCCATACACCATTGCTGCTGGTGGTATCACTCCTTGTTATTGCCAAAGTTGCTGACACCTTCAGCACTCAATGTCCCACGTGATTTCAGCTGATGAGCTCCACATATCCTTTATCCTGGAGCCCAGGCATAAGGATATGGGGACGAGTCTGAAGAACAATCTGAGGGAAAGAGTCCTTGCTGTACGACAAAGTGCACAGATATTAAGTGTACAGCTAGATGAATTTTATATATAAATACAATGGTGTAACCACCACACAGATCTAAAATACAGAATATTTTCAGCACTCCAAATGCTCTCATGCTTCCTCTTTGCTCAAGATTTCCCCCACCCAAAGGAAATCATGATCCATTAATTTCTACCACTATAGATTAGTTTAGCCTGTCCAACTGGTTGATTCTACAGAATTCAACTGTGTCCTCACTGTTTTCTGCCTGCTAGATCTGTCTACTTTTGATAGAGGGTGCTGAAATCTCCAACCCCACAATAATGGATTAGCCTTGTATGTCTACCAGTTTTTGGCCCATGTATTTTTCAGCTCTTTTGTTAGGTGCATATACATTAATGAGCGTATGTCCTCTTGGAGAATTGACCCCTTTATCATTATGGAATACCCTTCTTTATTCATGATACCTTTCCTTGCTCTGAAATCTCCTTTGTGTGATGTTAATATAGCTAGCTATTCCTGCTTTCTTCTGATTAGTGTTAGCATAGTATATCTTTCTCCATCCACTTATTTTTTATCTATTAATGTCTGTATTTAAGATGGTTTTCTTATAGACACTATTCGGTTGAATTTTGTTCTTGAATCCACTCTGACAGTTTCTCTTTTAATAATATATGAATCACTATATCATATACCTGAAACTAATATAATATTATAAAAAATAAAAATAAAGTTACACTTACAAAAAATAGTATGCTTGACCATTGGCTTTAAAGGTATTGATATAGTTGGACTAATATCTATCATATTTACTGTTCTCAATTTGTTGCCTTTGTTCTTTGTTCCTATATGTTATTGAGGTATAGTTGACATTTAACTATTATATTAGTTTCAGGTGTACAAGATAATGATTTGATATTTATATATGTTACAAAATGATCACCACCATAAGTCTAGTTGACATCTATCCCCATACATAGTTACGTTTTTTTCCTTTGTGATGAGGACTTTTAAGGTCTACTCTCTTAGCAACTTTCACTTTGTTCTTATCTTTATATTCCATTATTTCCCCACATCTTGTGGTTGTAATCAAGCATTTTGCATAGTTCCATTTTCTCTCCATTCGTAGTATATTGATTATACTTCTTTTTTTTAAACTTTTTTGATTGGTTGCCATAGAGATTGCAATATATACTTAACAGCTATTACAAATCTACTTTTAAATAACACTATACCACTCAATGTGTAAGGCAAATACCTTTCAATAACAAAATAATCCCCCTATCATTATATATATATATATATATATATATTTGAATGTATTATTGCTATTATTATTTTGAACAAACTATTATCTGGTAGATAATATATCATCTTACTTTTATTTACTTTAAGTAGATCCTAGTTTCTGACATATATCATTTTCCATCTCTCTAAAGAACTTGTTTTAAAGTTTTCTATATGCTTGTTTGTCTGAAGAAGTCTTTCTCTCTCACTTCTGAAGGATAATTTGACAGGTTGCAGAATATGAGTTGGTGGGTTTTTTTCCCACGACACAAATATTTCACTGCACTTTCTTCTTGTTTGTGCAATTTCTGATAGGAATCTGATATTATTCTTATCATTGTTCCTTTATAGATAAGGTGTATTTTTCCTCCAGCTTTTTTCAGAATGTTTTCTTTATCTTTGGTTTTCTGAAGTTTGAATATGATAGGCCTAGGTGTGTTTTTTTTTTAACGTTTATTTATTTATTTTGAGAGAGACAGAGAGTAGGACAGAAGTAGAGACAGAGTGAGAGAGAATTCCAAGCAAGCTCTGCACTGTCAGCATCCAATGTGACATGGGTCTCCAACTCATGAACCACAAGATCATGACCTGAGCCGAAATAGTCAAACGCTTTACCAACTGAGCCACTCAGGTGCCCTATGGTGTGGGGTTTTTTGTTTTTGTGTGCTTGTTTGCTTTGGTATTTATTCTACTTGTTGTTCTCTGAACTCCCTGTGTCTGTGGTTTGGTGTCTGACGAATTTGGGGAAATTCCGTCATTATTGCTTCCAGTATTGTTTCTGTTCCTTTCTCTCTTTCTCCTTCTACTCCCATTGTGTTATGTTACTTCTTTTTCTTTAGTTGTCCCAGTTTTGGGGACACTTAATAAAATTCTGTTTATTTTTCTGGTCTCTTTTCTCTTTGCTTCTCAGTTTTGAAAGTTTCTATCAACATATCCTCAAGCTCAGAGATGCTTTCCTCAGTCATGTCCAGTCTACTGAATCCATCAAAGGCACTCTTCAGTTCTGTTACAGTGGTTTTTTTTTTTTTTTGTCTTTAGCATTGCTTTTGGTTTTTAGAATTTTCATCTGTCTGTTTACATTACCCATCTTCTGTGTTGTCTCTTTTTTCCATCAGAACCCTGTAATACTGTGATATAATAAGAAATATGTATCTCATCTTCATCTATTCCTGGTAGAACTTCTAAAACTTGTAAGTTCTAGAGTGATAGGGATAATAGCAGTGCCTTTTGTTATTCATAACAAACCCCTTTCAGCCATACAGGAATATATGCAAATAAGGTGACTCTTTGAGGACTGGAAATTTCAGCCCACCCCCTGAACTCCAGGGATGGGAAGGGGATGGAAACTGAGTTTATAACCAATGGCCAATGACTTAGTCAATCATGCCTACCTAACAAAAACTCCATAAAAACTTTTGATGCTGGGATTTGAAGAGCTTCCAGATCAGTAAATACATTCATCTGCTGGAAGTGTGCCGTCCCCCAAACTCTGTGGGGGCAGAAGCTCCTGTGCTTGGGACTCTTGGACCTCATTCTATGTTCTGTTCGTTTGGCTATTAATTCATATCCTTAAAATAAACCAGTAAATGTAAGTAAAGTGTTTCCCTGAGTTCTATGAGCTGTTAGAGCAAATTATCAAACTCAAGGAGAGGTTGTGGGAACTCCTGATTTATATCCAAGTCAGACAACCTGGGAGCCACTACTTGCAATTAGCATCTGAGATGGAGAACAGTCTTGTGGGACTGGGCCCTTAACCTATGATGTCTGTGCTAACTCAGGGTAGTTCGTGTCAGAATCTAAATTGCAGGATGCCCATTTGGTGTCCACAGAGAATTGGAAAATTCAGTGTGGAAAAGCCACACATTCAGTGCCAGAAGTATTGTGAGTAGAGACATAATTTTCCTTTAAGCTGTTAGCATATTAATCACAATTGTTTTAAATTCATGGTCTGATATGTCCAACATCCCTGCCATAGCTGAATGTGGTTCAGACACTTGCTCTATTTCTTCAGAGTGTTTTTTTGCCCTTTTGGTATGCTTTGGAGCTTTGTCTTATAGTGGACACGATGTTCTAGGTAAAAAGAATCTCAGCATATAGGGCATTAGTGGTGTGGTGCCAGAGGAGGGGAAGCATTCTACCTGCCGTCTTGTGATTAGCTCTCAGTGTCTTTTTGTGACACTGTGAACTTCACAATGCTTCTCAGGTCTCTCCCTCAGCCCCGCACCCCCCCCCCCCCCCCCCCCCCCCCCCCCCGCAATGGCTAGAGTGAGCTGGGGTTGTATGTTTCTCTTCTCCCAAGTCAGTTAGGCTCTGATAAAACTCAGCAGGTTAGGCTCTGGTAAAATAGTTTCTCTTGAGGTCAGGCCTTGCTAAGAAGGATGCAATGGTCTGGCTTATTTCAAAATGGTTTCTTTTTCCCTCTCCCTTGCTGAAAGCACAAGGGGATTTTTCTTTGATATTCACTGTGAGAACCTGTTAGTGCTCCTAGAGCCAAAACTCACAAAAGTGTACCTCCTTCCAGACTAGACTTCTTCCCCTAAGGTTTTAAGCCTCAGACATGTCCACACGGAGCTTCCAGCTATTTGTGGGTTGCAGTTCAGGTTTTCCTACCTCAGTACTGTCTCCTATGGAGGTTTTTGCTCATGGGTTTCAGCTCTAGTAAAAATTGTGATTCTAGGGGTGCCCGAGTGGCTCAGTAGGCTGAGCTTCTGACTTTGGCTCAGGTCATGATTTCGCAGTCTATGAGTTTGAGCCACATGTTGGGCACTGTGCTAACAGCTCAGAATCTGGAGCCTGCTTCGGATTCTGAGTCTCCTTCTCTCTCTGCCCCTCCTCCACTCATGCTCTGTCTCTCTCTGTCTCAAAAATGAATAAACATTTAATTAATTAATTAACTAATTAATTAATTTAAAAAATTGTGATTCTCTGTATTTGCCCCCTCCAGTATGTGGGGCAGCTCTTTGCCCTATGACTTCACTTCTCTGACAGATCGAAGAAGAATTGTTGATTATTCTGTTTATTTATCTTGCTAGGATGGAGTGATGACTTCCAAGCTCCTTATATTGCAGACTAGAAACTGGGATATGCCCTTATTTTTGTCACCAAAGAATGGAATTGCTGGGTCATGAAACATATGCACACACGTTTATATTGATGGGGAGTTTTCCAAAGTGGTCGTACCAGTATACACTATCTTGAGCAGTGTGTAAGAGTTCTAGTTGATCCACATACTCATCAGCTCTTGGAACTGGCTATGTTTTTATGTTAACCATTCTGCTGTGTGTGTAGTGGTATTGTATCATGAGAGATGATGATTGTGATACTGAGCACATTTTCACTCCATGCTGTGTTTAACTTCATTTTGAATTTATTTACCTAAACTTCCTCTTGCTTTCTGAAGGTATTTGGCCTATATTTCCCCTTCGCTTCATGCTTGCTGCTATGTGCCAGCTCTACACAGCTAAATCTTCCTTCAGCTTCCAGAGTATTTCAGCCTGTCTTCTTCTGCTTGATATATTTAATTATGCCTAAGTCACACAATGAGTATGACCCCATCTCAAGCTGGGGTTCTGCTACACTTAAGTAAGTCAGAGACACAATTAAAGAGTTTTGAAATTTGATTCGGTGGATTTTTATTGAACAGAAAATACCAGAGATAGAATTAACTTCTCTTTGACATGGCTAAGTGTTTCTCTGCAGAGACAGTTGGATTTTGCAATTCACAAAGACCCCCCAAGCCCAAAATTTATCTATTGAAGGGACTGTCATCAACTTCTGGTATTGTAACTGGTTATTGTGATTCCACAGGCTTGATGAAGGCCTTTTGATAATAGAGATTGTCTTGTACCTTTGTACTAATAAAAATATATTTTTGCCTGGGGATGATTTTAGTTTTAGTAAGATAGTAAAAGTCAATTATAAAGAGAATTGGCTTAATTTGGAATGAAATTGTTTCCAATTGTAGTATTCATGCATACTACTGGTCACTATATTGAATTGAGATCCCCATTCTTTGGGCAAACTAAAAGTGACACATTTTCCACAGTTAGTTATGAAAAACTATAAGCCTTACCAAGAATACACAGAGTGTATTAAAAATAGCTGCAGGGAATAGAGAATATCATGAGTTTTAAACTGAAGTAAGCAAAATCTTTTTTAAAGCTTTATTCATGATTTGAAGATTGTTTTCTGTAGTAAATTGCTCAATTTTTCTGTGTAACATTGAACTAATTCCTAAATAAAAATTAAAGACTTGGTCTCAAACCCATAATAGTGAATCTTCTGTCTTTTAATAGCCTGGAACAAATTCCACAACATCAATCATAATCCATCTTTGAAATTTAGAAAATCATTATTATGAAAGTTGAAATCAAATCTTAAGGGTTTCATCAGGTCTTTTTTAACATGTAAATTGTAGCATTCATTTCCCAAAGTGAGTTCTAAAACAATAAAATGCACCCCAGGGATCTTATAAAAATGTAGATTCTGATTCATTAGAATCTAGGAGGGGCTTCAGATTCTGCATATTCACAAGGTCTCAAGAAATGCCATATTGCTTGTCCACAGATCACACTTTGAGTAGCAAGGTGACCCCTTGATCAAGTAGGTGACCCCTGATGAGCCCTCATTATTTATGAAAACACAGCTGGGAAGGTAATGTGTTTGCAACAGTAAGAGCAGTGCCCCAGTATCAAATGACATTAGTTCAAGTTATGCTACTTGTTTGCTGTGTGTCCTGGAATAAAATCATGCACTGATTGTGAACTTCTGTTTTCTCATCTATTCTGTCTGTGCAATTCATGCCCCTGCCCAGCTCAAAATAGGGAGGGGCTCTTCCAACTTGAAGTTTGCATTCTAAGTAAACGTGTAAGTCAGAAATGTATATATGCATATGCAGTGTGTGTGTGTGTGTGTGTGTGCGTGTGTGTGTGTGTGCATGTGTATGTATGGAAGGACCTTTAAATCTCCCATTGTGTACATCATTTCCATAAATCCAACACAAGTATGTAGAGGCTTTGTGTACTCATTTAGACAATGATCTCTTCCTGGACAGTTGGCATCATGGTTTGTTGTGACATCTTTTGGTCCCAGTGAGGCTCACATTACCTTCTATCACCAAGAAAAGGGTGGAAAATACAGTCATAGTACAAATCCCCTAAGGATTGCCCTGTGATCCCCAAAGACACAAGAGTAATTTCAAATTAACTTTCAAATACATTTGTATAAATGGTTGTATCCTTTTTCAGAAAGAATAATCCACAACATTCACTTATAAACAGAAACTTAAATTGCAACAGATGTTTCCCTTTTTGAAAAGGTTCTTGAATTCATTGACAGACCTTTGGCTAAACTGATGAATTAATTTGTTCAGGCCAGAATTCATAAATCCTCTAATAATTCTTCCCTTTACACATGTTGACTTGATTTTTGAGAACTACAGCATGTGGTTTCAACATTTGAACCTTTACTACTTTAATCAACTAACATTTAATGCAGGACTGGATGATGACCGATCACTGAAAGATACAGTTAACTCAGACATAAAAGTCCAATCTGTCAATTAAACAAGCTTAGATATCTAAATAATAAGCGGAAATCAATCGGTATCACTGAATTATGAAATGCTTGGCCATTTTGATGTAACTCTTTTCCTTCCAGGACCATATTGAAGATAAATTTGTAGATATTGCTACAAAGTTTGGAAATGTATATCATTGCTACATTTAGATGTGGCCGGTTTAGTTTAGCTGTATACAAGCCAGCTTTTAACTACACAAAAAAATTTTAACTATACTGTAAATAGATTTATTTATAATGCATTAGTCTCTTTTTTCATTAATACATGAAAGCTAAGTACCAATTTAGTTCAAGCCAGGCTTTAATAAAAAATTTAGCAAAGCTTTTAAAATTTTGCCAGGCTTTAATAAAAAAATTTAGCAAAGCTTTTAAAGTTTTAGTCTTGTAAACTCCCTACACTAAATCTTGAGGTAAACATTGCTTACCATAAACAAGTTTAAGATCAAGTTTTAAGATTATATGTTAGAAAAAGTTATTTCTACAGCCAAGTTAACCAAATATCATGGGTCTTTCCTTGTGGGTAATTCTAATAAGTCAATGGGAAAAATCCATTGGATCATTTGCTAGTCATAACAAATATGAATTTAAATTGGTAACATTTTCCTTTTTGATATGAATCAAATGCCTTGGAATCCTGTTAAATAATTGTAGTGAGACTAGTCATAATTTCAAGATTAAATGCTTCTATGCATTGGGAAGTCCAGATTATTACTGTCCCATTCTTATGTTGGCTAAGTATAAGACACAGGATAAAACCCACTTGGAATAGTGGTTCTCAAATTTCAGTGTACATTAGAGCTACCTGGAGGTCTAGTTAAAACACAGATTGTTACCAGGGTACCAAGATATTCAGTGGGAAAAGGACAATCTTTTCAATAAATGATACTGGGAAAATGGAACATCCACATGTTCCTTGTGGATCCTTGTACCTCAAGCTGAATCCTTGTACCATACACAAAAATTAACTCCAAATGGATCAAGGACTTAAGAACTAAAACTAAAACAAATATAGTCTAGGGGCACCTGGGTGGCTTAGTCAGTTGGGCGTCCGACTTTGGCTTAGGTCGTGATCTCACAGTTTGTGGGTTTGAGCCCTGCATCGGGCTCTGAGACTGGAACCTGCTTCAGATTCTGTGTGTCTCCCTCTCTCTCTCTGACCCTCCCCTGCTCATGCTCGCTTTCTCTCTCTCTCAGAAATAAATTTTAAAAACATTAAAAATTTTAAATAAAATATAGTCTATATATAAATGGAATATTATTCACTATAAAAAAAAACAATGAAATTCAGATAGATGTTACAACATAGTTGAGCCTTGGAAACATTATGCTATGTGAAATAAGCCAGATAAAGAAAGAAAAGTGTTGTATGATTGCATTTATATGAGGTATGTAGAATAGGCAAATTTATAAAGATGGAAAGTAGAAGTAACCAGAGACTCAGGAGTGGGGTAGGAGTAATGTGGAATTATTATTTAATGGGTATAGAGCTTCTGTTTAGGATGATGGAAAAGTTCTGGGAATGGATAGTGGTGATGGCTGTACTACAATAGCAATGCATTTAATGCTACTGAACTGTATACTGTACAAATGGTCAAAGGGTACATTTATATTATGTATATTTTGTGATAATAAAAAAGATAAAACTCATGGATTCCTAGACTCTCTCCCCAGAGTATATAACTAGGTCTGGGTTAGTGCCAGAGAACTTACATTTCCTTTTTTCTTTTTTAAATGTTCTATTTATTTTTGAGAGAGACAGAGAGACAGAGACAGAATATGAGCAGGGTAGGAGCAGAGAGAGAGGGAGAAACAGAATCTGAAGCAGGCTCCAGACACTAAGCTGTCAGCACAGAGCCCAACATGAGGCTCAAACTCACAAACTACAAGATCATGACCTGAGCCAAAGTCGGATGCTTAACCAATTGAGCCACCCAGGTCCATGAGAACTTACATTTCTAGCAAATTCCCTGGTGATGCTCATGCTACTGGCTTAGAAACCACACTTACTTGAATAACTCTTTCTTTTAAAGACTAGTTCTTCCCTCCAATAAGAGAAGACATTCGAAAGAGGATATGTATGTATGTGTATATATGTAAGTGAATATATATGTATATATATATTCCAAATTGTGGACCAATTCTGGTTGAAAGTGGTAGATACAGTGTTCAGAAGGATTCTTGAACCATGTCCAGGCTCAGTGGGAAAGAGTTTAGGACAGAGTAGGAGCACACAGGATATACCAGAGGGACAGTGGACGGCACAAATGCCACATATTTATCATCCACAAGATTGATTGGTTTTGATCTTATTCTTGTATCCATTTTATAGTACAAACTCATTCTTGCACTTGAATTTAATTCATATCATAGAACTATAACCATTTGGTGCTAGGCTTCAGCTAAAGTTAAGTTGATGTTGCCCAGTCAGGTCAGGGTGTAGGTTTGTGTTGTGTGGGTTTTGGGGAAGACAGTGAGGTGGGGGAATGGAGAAGGAGAGAAGAGAATCAGAAAAAAGACAAGGGTGAAAGCTGATGGGATCAAGTTGGAGAAAAGAGTAGCAAGTAGAAAAGTGTGTGCAAAGATTTCTTGTGAATTTTCAAGTACTCAGTTAAAAGCAGGCCAAAGCTTGAGAGCTGGATTGAAGGCTAACGTCTGTGTGTGGGAGGCAGAGGAGGGGTAAGGGTGTGCAATGCATTTTTCAGGGACGGGCCCCCATACTGGCTCAGAATCTCTAAGGCATGGCTTTTTTTAGGCAAGTTATACCCAAAACCTGGTTTACATCTGGAATTCAAGAACTCTCCATGTTTTGAATATGGCCTAGAGAACACATGTGGTCCACAGGCTGCGTTTTTGCCACCCACAACTTTGAGTCACATTTGTAGGAGCCAGTGAAAGAATCAATCTGCTGAGTCAGAACAAAATCTAACACTTTGGAAAATATTATCCAAATAGGCACTCATACATGTTGCCATATTAATAATAAACTCTTTAGACACAAAGGCATTTATATCACAAATTATGTTATGAATTATAAGTAGAGGGTAAAGCAACTGAGAATGGGAAGCCAGGAGTTCTAAGCTCTGTTGCTAGCTCAAGCATAGGCCTTAAAAAAAGCCATTCACCTCTCAGTTCAGTATAAGAATTTTCCTTGAGTATTTTTTATGAGGCACTTAGGCCAATGATATATAAATAAGACCAAGTGTCTGTCTTGAAAGTGCTTAAAATCTAGTGGGGGGGGGTAAAATAAACACACAAATTAATACGTGCAAGACAAGGAAATAAAATGTTATGAGAGAGACACAAGCAAAACACTGATTAAGATTCAACAAAGAAACAAACAAAAACAGTACATAGTTAACTTCTCTGTATCTGTTAGATCCTCTTAGCATGTCTGGTTCCCAGGACAAAGTAAGCATTTGATAAATGGTTTTTTGAATGAACTAAATGATTGTGTCTCTTTCCAGACCTAAACAGTCTAATGGCCTGGTCTGCAATTTATTCACTCTTAATTTGCATAATTAGACCCAGTGTCTATTTCTGTGCCACAAAGTTACGCATAAGTCAGTGCATTAATAATCGTGAAGTGCGGTATAGTCCTGTGCCCCTCAGGTGGAAGATAAGCAACTTTGGTACAATCTACTAAATAGAATATAATTCAAAGAGGGATTTAAATAAAAGAAGTTATCGATAGAGCCATAAATACAAATACAGGAAAGGAGAAGTTAAGATTTGCATGTAGAGTCAGTAGAGTTGAAGGAAATGATTATGTAAGTTTTACCTCCAAAACTCACATTTATTTCTACCAGCGGAGCATGGAACAATTCTTAAGCCTGTTATAAGTACTAAGAGCCATGTATGAATCAGTCTTTCAAGTTCCTATTAGCATCCGATTCATATCACATATCATATTTGGCACACTGACCCATTTTTGCAGGAGTCCACGCTGGAATGTGCCTGATAGTTGAAATCCTTTCATTTTGCAGACTGGAGATTCCTAAAGATGAGGCTTCATGTGCTTGGCAATATGGAGCCCATGTTGCAAAGGAAAAGCAAATGGAGTTGAGTTGCTTGGAATTTCTTGGCCGTGGAAAACATTTTTTTAAAGAGAAGGGGCTTCAAGGCAGTGTTCTCAAAAGTTACAAAGTTCTAAATGTGTCTTAGCAAACTTTTTTTTAAAGGCAAAATTCAAACTGATTAACTTATTTCTGTTCCACTGAAGAATATAACAAATATGTTATGGTTCTTAATCTTACTATGCAAAATTAATCTTTCTAATTACATAAGCAAACATGAGTCCAGAGCTAGTAAAACTGAAGCCACAAAGGATAACAAATGGAGAGAATCAGGCCTTTTGGCAGAATGTTATGATACAATGTTGCAATACAGAATTTTATTATCTGCTCCACAGTTTTTATGATAATGAAATTACAATTCCTTTCACTTTTTTGTCTATTTAATGCATTACTATTTGACAAATAATTCAAAGTCTAAGTCATTAACATAATAATATCACATCTTATCATATACTTTTTTAGGTAAATAAAGTATCCCTTCAGCCACTGACCAAGTATCTACACATAAGGAAATTACCTGGTTTCTCTAGACTTTATTTTCTGTTTTTATGTTCCCCCAAGAGGCAGACACTGAAACAAGGATCTGAGTGCAAGCAGTTATTTAGGAGTGGGGGGTAGGGATGGCTGTGGAATGCTGGAGGCAGCTCTTACTGGCTGATGAGAGCTGACTGTACACATTTCTTTTCAGGTCCATGTTCAGTGATGCCACACTGAGGGCTTGAAATAGGCCATAGCAGGAGTGTTTACACCATGGAAAGCAGCAAGTGCTATACATCAAGGCTGTTTTTGTTTTGTTTTTATTTCCTTTATGCTTTGAGCACCATTTGTATAAGATACATAATAACAAAGTGGAGCAATGAGTAAGACCGGGAAAGAGACACATTATTAAGGACACATTGGCCCTCCCAATAATTGCCTACCACTGCCGCTGGCCTTAACATACTGGATGAAAGTAGTTGGGGTGGCAACAGACCCTGAAATACCTCCCTTACTCTTTTTCTGATGCCTGAAGTTTTATTGTCAAAATTTCATTTCTTGGACTTAAAAGAGAGTCCCTGGAGACTGTAATCAACTGAGTCTTAAGAGTAAGTGAATAGTTTGCTCTCAGGTCTGTGGGTGAGGGGAGAAAGCAGAGGAGAGGAGAGGAGAGGACCAAGAGGCAGGAGAGCATGAGAGGGGAGGCAGGATCCCTGCAAAGTCCTTAGAGTTTAAAGAAGACACACAGAGAGGATAGAAGGACACTAGGGAGAGAAGAAACAGACATGTTCCAAAATGACCCAAGCCAATCTGGCCTCATATCACTCTTACGTTCCCTTCAGTCTTAGACGACAGCTGCTGAGGATGAAGTTTTCATGGTAAGGGTTTGCAACTTCCCCCCCAAACTTAGTCAGGTTATAATGAAAGCAATTCTCAGCCAATTCTGCTACCTTACAAACATTTGTCAAATACACATTCTCAGGCAAGAAGATCTCAAACATTTCTTACCACTTGTTTCATTGGCCCCACAAAGTCCCCAACCTCCTAACCTTCTAGGTGCTTTGACCACCTAGAAGATACAGTCCCAGCAGCTGGAAAATGGCCTTACATTTCATGAAAGGCCCACCTGAAAAAAATGCGACAATATTCCAGAAGCAGGATTCCATTAACTTTATTTGTTCCCTCATCAGAGCCTAAACCAATGACTGGACATAGGACTCTTTAGGGATTAAGGACCATTTAAGGATCAAGAATGAACATTATAGCAAAAGGCACAGTCTATAGACTCATTAGATTCTCACATCCCTTACAAATTTAGGAGGAAATGGTTAAGTAAAAGGGGTGCCTGGGTGGCTCAGTCAGTTAAGCATCTGATTTCAGCTCAGATGACTTCAGTTTATGAGTTCGAGCCCCACATCAGACTCTATGCTGACAGCTCAGAGCCTGGAGCCTGCTTTGGATACTGTGTCTCCCTCTTCTCTGCCCCTCCCTTGCTTATGCTCTGTCTCTGTCTCTGTCTCTGTCTCTCTCTCTCAAAAATAAATAAACACTAAAAAATTTTTTAAAGAAATATTTAAATTAAAAAAAAAACTTTTGGTTAATCCATGCATCGGGAATATCTTTAAAATTTCAACATTTAGAGCTGATGTATAGTTTTTGTCATGACAGTCAATAGGTCACTATTTTCATCAATAAAAACTCATTTTCAACATTCACTAGCTAATTAGAAAAGCCCCATGTGTTGGTCAAAGAATGGCCTCTGAGTGTGTCCTCTCTGGTAGGATGCAAGCTCACCATCTTAGATGGGGATTCTTGGTTGGAGCAACTCATAGAGCTGGACTCGAGGCAAGTATTTTCTGGCCAAGTGCAGACATTCTAATTACCAGCCTTTGAAGGGGAAGGGGGGTGGGGGCACACCAAAGACAAAATCCACATACTTAACAATTTTGAGTAAAACTAACCTACTGATTGGAGTTTCCCATCCAAGTATTTTTTTTCCTGTTTAACTTTATTAAAAGCATTCTATCAATTTGATTTCTCAGGCTTTGGGTTTTCTAGGAAAATAAAATTGCTGGCTCTTCTCCAACAAAGAAAAATGTTTACTCTTTTCTAATTGCCCCTAGAGACATGCACTTTTCTCACTTCACTCCTCCAGTTGAGCCTAAAAGATAAAAATTTGAAATGCTAACAGACTTCAAAGAATACACTTTAATCTTATCCACTGCCTGGAGCGCAACTGTAGGTTACCTAGTTGATTTTTATAAAATTATCTGTAACATATCTTTCAATAACAATTTGAGACAAATGACTACTTTTCATTGCTGTGCCTTCTTGGAGTTAAGACATCAAAACTGCAGAGATATTATGCTTACATCAGGTTGAAGGCATTCTGGGCAAGTAATCTAACTCTTACTAATCTGGGCAATGGTTCTGCTAATCTACCAATAAATAATCTAAACTGAAAAACTAAGTGAAAAGTCAAGAAAGGAGGAGTCAGAGAAGAAAACACTTGTCCAAATTCATGTGCAATCACAAGTAATACTGTTTATTGGCAGAGAAGTGCAAAGGGACTTCTACTGTCATCTCCCATCAAGAGAACAGATTTAGGGATTATTTATAAATAACCCATAACTTGTTAATTCCTAGTTAACATATCCATGAACGTTCAGGTTTGGACGTGTAACTAATCATGTATGTCGAATAACTACAAGGACGAATGAAACTGAAATGAAGGTGTCCTCAAATTCATAAAACTTATTTGGTAGAGCAAAGAATTCATGAGCCCTGACTTGGCTACTTTGTTGGAGCAGCTTCATTTTGAGCCATGGTAATGGACAATCTAATAGACAGTTTGAAACAAGCTGTGACTACCCCATGCCTGGCAGCCCTGGCCTTGATTTAATAGGCACTGCTGGAACAGTCTGGCTCAGTAAGAAAGCATCTTAACTAGAATTCTCTAAAACAAACAAGCCCACTTAATTTTGAAAATAAACTCATCTTTTTAAAAATAGAAGTAAGTTAAATCTCAGCGGGAGGCAGCCACCTAGGCTACCAGTGAGCGAGGATGTAGGGCCATGGTGCTGCACGATAGGGATCTGGTATGAGATTCAGGGTTTCATAGTTAGAGTCTGATAACTTTCTCCTCTACCCATCCTCAGTACAATACAAATGGTTATCAGTAATCCTTTGGAAAATGGCATTCAATTAAGATCTTTATGCCTTCAGAACTGTTTAAGTCCTGCTATGGATCTGAACCTTCCATAACTATTTATTGTAATGAAACAGCAGGTACCACTCCTTCAAGGTGGACATGCAGGTACCCCATCTGATTTTCAGAAGAACCACTCTCAACCTTGATCTATCACATGACTGACTCATCATGTCCACATCCCCAGGCTGGAGGTGTCTTCATCTGATGTTTTGTAGGAGGGTTGAGTAGGCTTTGTTTAGTGACAATGAGTTTCCATAGATCTTTTCTATACTCCACTCTCTCTTACTGAGAAGGTGCTTGAAATGTTTCTCAGTATTTACTAATCTGACATGGTAGGCTAAGCTGTGTGATCTCAGAAGATTCCAGAATACAAATATTCTGTCAAAGACTGTGTGGTTGAACCCTAGTAGAAGCATGCAAATCAGGTGAGGATGCATGGGGCTTTCTATCTAGCAAAAGAGGGAGCAGAGGGGTCAAATGAAGCTAAGGAAGCTGGGGTCAGTGACAGTGGTGATCCCAAGTATGGAATGTAGTGTCTGTCTTCCCAGTTTTCCTATCATCAGCTTTCCTTGGCTCAGACCTGAGTAATAACAGTCAGGTGCTGCACCAGAAGAGAGTATGAAAACAAGAAGCTGCACCACGAAGGCCGTTAGAGGCGTCAACAACTTTGGACCCAGGGACACCGCAGCATTAAGAGATGGCACGGGTGCCATGGCAGAGATGCCTGGTTGCTGGCTTCTGCGGCCACCGTAGATGGAAACAGCAGTTTTGGCAGCAGTAGCAGACCGCTACCTGGGTACTGACCATGCTAACTTTGCCAGGAGACATGAAAGAGCCACCTCACTGCGGAAGGTCTGCGTGGCGGCAGCAGCGGCAGTGGCTGTTTGGGTGGCATTAACTACAGCTCTGACATGGACAGTAGGAGGAGACCCAGCTGGCGGGAGTCTGAGTGAGAGAGGGGGCAGTGGTGATGCGAGTGGCCCAACTACACAGACCACCCTGCCAGGATGACTGACTGGTATAATCACCATACTTTACCCTTAAACAGGGCAGTTCTACCTGCTGTAAGAAAGATTTTGCTTCTTGCTATCAGGGAATGGATGTATTAGAGTGAATCAGAAAGAGGTCTCTTCACCTCAGCAACCCAGATAGCTTCTTCCTATCAAAAATTAGCTTTTTACAGCACTCTCCACAATAGCTAAAACATGGAAAGAGCCTAAGTGTCCATCAACAGATGAATGGATCAAGAAGATGTGGTTTATCTATACCATGGAATACTCCATGGCAATGAGAAAGAATGAAATCTGGCCATGTGTAGCAACATGGATGGACCTTGAGGGAGTTATGCTGAGCGAAATAAGTCAGGCAGAGAAGGACAAATACCATATGTTTGCACGTATAGGAGGATTAGGAGGAACTTGACAGAGGAACAAGGGGGAGAAGAAGGGCGGAAATGGTGGGGGAAAGGGAGAGAGGCAAACCATGAGAGACTCTTGAATGCTGACAAAAACTGAGGACTGATGGATGTGGGGGGGAGGGGGGGATGGGCATGAAGGAGGGCACTTTGGGGATGAGCACTGAGTGTTATGTAGAAACTAATTTGACAATAAACTATTTGTAAAAAAAAAAAAATTAGCTTTTTAACAGACAAGTGACTTGTGCAAAAGCCACATCTTCAGCATCAGCAAGAAGAAATATGAATTTAAACTGTAACAGGCCAAATTCCTGTTCCTCCTCTTGGACCCTCTTGTACTGCAGTTTCTGCATGGCTTATCTTATCTTAATATTTATCTTAGTATTAAGCTTATTGGTCGAAGACACAGAAGGAATAGTATAATTTCATTACATTTTCAGGTAATTCTCAGCTCCTTAAAAGGGTCAGAGAGGACACTTCCATGGAGAAGCAAATTATTTAAAGGCATTTCATAGTCATGAAGGAGAGGGACACTTGGAGTAACTGATTGAATTTACTCAAAGTCACATCCAAGAAGAATCAATATCGCTTAGGGGAGGAAGCAGACCATTCAGTGACATTTCATCTATTCATTGCAGATCTGGATCAAGAGATGAGACACCTGGGCAGAGGTATAAGTGCAAACTGCCAAGTGATGAAGGCTCTGACCTGCCTTTGGAAATGTTGCAGGATGTGGACCAGTGTCCTTACCTGGACTCCTCAAGGAGAGTGTGACGTGTGGCCAGGAGGCGGGGTGGCCTGGGGGAGACCCAGCAAAGCATAAGCTTAAGGAGAAAAAGATGGCCAGTAATTTGCCTTCAAAAAGAACTCTGGCTCTGCCACCACAGCACCTTCCCTGGCCTTCCTCCACACAACACAGATTCTCCTTTAGGTAGACAGTGAGGAGCAATTGAAAAACAGCCACATCTGGGGCTGATAAATGATAAGCCTGCCCCGGGCCCCACCCACTTTTACCTCAAGCATGGTGCTCGAAGTCAGAGCTGGTTCTGGCCCCTCTAGCCTCTCCTCCAGACTGCATTTCCTGAAGCTCCAGCCATCTTGCGTCCACGTTCCCAAGCCTTCAGTGATTTCCCCTCCACAACTCAAAGAGGCCCAGTGCCTCATTCTACAGTGCCCAGAACCTGCCCCTGCCACGATTTTAACTTTATTTTCTGTTCCACCCCCTTCGTATCCCTATTCTGGTCACATCAAAATACTTGCTGCTTTGCTGTGCACCATTGTGCATCAGCTTTTTGTAGCTCTGCTCATGAAACTCCTGCAGGTTCCATTGCTCCCGGTCCCTCTCCTCCCTTGCGGCACCTCTGCTCCTCCACATCTGAATCCATCCCGGCCTTCGCAGCCAGCTCTGTGCCACCCACACCCCATACCCCACATGGAGTCTTCCACGATCTGCCAAGTCTAACAGCTGGACTTCAGGAGCATTTCAGCTGTTCCACTCCTGAGAGATGGAATGTTGTATAGGTTGTGTCATGGTTGACCAATGTATGTCTTATTCCCCCGTAATAAGCCTGTCAGTTCTCGGAAGCTCCCCGAGGAGTCACGTCTGACTTCTTGGCACCCATCTAATCCCGGACTAATAAAGCATCTTGCTCCTCCTATTGGAGGAATGTTGACAATTAAAAATGTTTAAAAGGAAATAACTATGTGTAATTCTCCTTCTCCTACCACCAAAGTAAGCTTGTCATAGTGAATCATGATATAACCTGCCTTAATAATATGTAAGTATCATTTAAAAAGTAAATATAATCATAGGTACAATCAAGGGCTGCAGAATGTCTGAGAGATCAATGAGAAAATGACCTTCTTACATTTAATATTTATCATTCTTGCTCAGGTCTAAAACTAGATGCACAAAAGGAGTAGGGAAACAGTTCAAAATGGTCAAGAAAAAAATATCCAGTTGATTGGAATATTGACATTAAAGAAAAATACTCAGTGTGTCAAAAGAAATATTTCCATCCTGAATTGGGACAATCAGAGGTATGATTCTGATTTGTAGGTATGTGAATGCCTACAAATTTAAGTAAAGCCAAGTGAGAAACCCCCAATGAATAGAGAAAACCAGTAAAATAATACTTTGTGTTAGTGTAGGAATTTAGTAGATAACTGCTGTCTTATTCTTGCCCATTCATTCATTATACACATAGTTATTGAGCTCCTAGGAAGTGTCATTTACTTCTCTAAGCACTGGGGATATAACAGTGAACAAGTTCTTGCTTTCATGTGCTTTCAATCACAGAAGAGAAACGAGCAATAGTCAGCAAATACATAAATGAAAAAGTGAATTTCAAGCAGTAAAAAGTGTTACGAAGAAAATAAAATAAGGTGACCTGAGGGCAAGTGACCTTGAGACTATACATACTCTGGATGGGTAGTCAGAGAAAACCTTGACAAGGAGGTGACTTTTATTCTGAGACATGAGTGACACAGAACTAGCCGTGGCAGGGCATACAGTAGGATAACACAACCATGACACCATTGACATTTTGGACAGGATGGCTCCTTTGGGCTACTGTCCTGTCACTGTAAGGTATTTAGCAGTATCTCTGGGTGCCATCCACCAGTAGCAGCAACCTCACCCTCCCCACACTTATGTCCACCAAAATGCCTCCAGACTTTGCCAAATGGCCCCTGGGGGCTAAAATTGTGCTTGGGAGCCATGGAGCTGGAGTGAAGGTTCACAGGCACAATCAAGCTTAAGGTGTCTGATGTGCAGAAACAAGGTCAAGAGATGTTTTCAACACTCGCTCCCTCTGTATGACAAAATTATTTTCTATAATAATTATGTAACAATCCATAACAACCATTTATTCATTCTTAAGTTATCAAATAACCAGCAATTAAAGAAGAAATTTTGACTTTACATTTTTTTTAACTTTTTTTTTAATGTTTTATTTATTTCTAGGAGAGAGAGAGAGAGAGAGCGTGAGTAGGGGAGGGCCAGAGAGAGAGGGAGTCACAGACTGAAACAGGCTCCAGGCTCTGAGCTGGCAGTCAGCACAGAGCCTGACGCGGGGCTCGAACCCACGAACCGCGAGATCAAGACCTAAGCGAAAGTCGGACGCTTAACCGACTAAGCCACCCAGGCGCCCCGACTTTACATTTTAAGTACAAATAAAAACTTCAAATAGATACATAGAAAACAGAACTGAAGCAAGTCAACTCCTGTTTTTCATCTTTACAAGCATTTATGTCTCATTGGGTTGGCTACGTACTGTGTCCAAAGAGAGCTTGAATGATTCTGAAATGTTACAAAATCACTTTTGGAACTAGCATGCAAAGCTGAGTCCTCCCTAACTGCTGTATCTGGGAGAACTCCGAATTAACCTGCACGTAAAATACAAAGTTCATTTAAAGGATACGCGATAAAAAATATGCTCACTTAAAGCTTACCTATACATCATTAAAACTCTACATACTTTAAGTAATTGTTCAGGACTAGACCAACCCATGCATTTTTTCAAAGAAGGAGTATTTTTACCACTTAATAGCTTGAAATTACTGGCTCATGGTGATAATAAAAAGCAGACTAGGTGAGTTTTACCATGGTTTTTAAATTTTCTGTGGCCAATGCATCCCGTTATTGTCCACACCCAGAGCTGACCACTCCCCTCACCCTGCCCTTCCAAGGGGCAGTCAGGACCAGAGCACGTAGGACTCTGGAAGCTCAGGATGAGGATTTGGGATTTTATTTTTACTTGAATGTTAGGTGCAGAAGAAAGCCAATGTGTGTGGGAGTGGGGGGTGGGGAGAGGATTAGGGAGCAAAAGGGTAACTTCAGTTTCATTGTAGTTTCTAGTGCAATCATGTTGGCAGGAGTGGACACAGGGAGATGAGTAAGAGACTGACGCAGGAGTCCAGGTGAGCTCTAGCAGTGGCTGAGATGAGACAGGTGTGTCTGGCAGAGTCATGTGATCCAAGTCAGTAAAAGGTAAAATTTAAAAGGGAGAAGTGTTGGTCTGGAGCCCAGGGAAGAGATCAGTACAAGGAATTTCCATTTGGGAGCCACCAGCATACATATTGTATTTAATGCCTGAGGCGTCCAGGGAAAGTGAAGCCAAAGGATGGTGGCCTCCTTGCAGACAAAGAGGAGCCAGCAAGGGAGGCAGGAAGGAGAAGTGACTGACAGGGTGAGGTGCCTGGGTTTAAGGAGGAGGGAGTGGCTCTAGGTCATCCTGGTGAGATGCTGAGAACAATGACAGATTACAACCTGGCTTTGCATGCTGGAGAGTATCAGAGGTCATGGGTGACCTTGGATATGCCCACCTGTGCAGTAACAGAACAGAAGCCCACTTGGCGGATGACAAGAGCCCAAGGTTGTGACAATAGGCAATTCTTCTGAGGCATTTTGCTGAAGATGAGCAAAGCAATAGGACAGAAGCTGGAAGAAGACATGAGAACATTTATTTTCCTTTCTTCTAGTCATGCCATTAACTTTTTCCCAAGGAATCTCTCCTTTACCATGCTCAGCTCATGTGGTTCAAGAGAGGTTCAATCCCTACTCCAGAGACAAAGCATGTGACCCCAGCTTGACCAACTACAACATCATATTCCATGGCCAAGGTGATTGGTTAAGAAATGGGCACATAACCTGAGATGGTACAACCTACAACTTCTTTGGAAGCTACAGAGAACTCATCTTCCCTATTCACCTGAATTTGATCTGGAAGATGTGTGTCTGTATCTGCAAACAGCTGCTACGGGAATTCTTAGAACACAATGAAATATTCTGAGCTGAGAGATAGAGTCCTTTGACTGGATTCATCTACCCCTTGAGTCAGTAAATTTCCTTTTCTTTTTTACTTTTCAGTTTGAATTTTCTGTTTCTTGAAAGGGAAAGTGTCCTGACCAGTAAGTTGCAAAATTTACAAAGGGCACCCCTACACAATTTGCACTAAGATAGGCAGGACAGAGGTGCCTGAGTGACTTGATCCATTGTCTGACTCTTGATTTAGGTTAAGGTCATGAACTCATGATTGTTTGAGTTTGAGCCCCACATGGACTCTGTGCTGACAACGTGGAGTCTGCTTGAGATTCTCCCTCTTTCTCTGCCCCTCCCCTGCTTCTCTGTTTCTTCCCTCTGTCTCTCTCAAAATAAATACATAGAAAGAAAGAAAGAAAGAAAGAAAGAAAGAAAGAAAGAAAGAAAGAAAGAAAGAAAGAAGAAAGAAAGAAAGAAAGAAAGAAAGAAAGAAAGAAAGAAAGAAAGAAAGAAAGAAGAAAGAAGAAAGAGACGGAAGGAAGGAAGGAAGGAAGGAAGGAAGGAAGGAAGGAAGGAAGGAGGGAAGGAAGGAAGAATACGGGGTGGGGAGGTACCTGGGTGGCTCAGTCAGTTGAGTGTTTGACTCTTGATGTCTTCTCAGGTCATGATCCCAGGGCCATGGGATTGAGCCCTACATTGGGCTCCACACTGGGTGTGGAGCCTGCTTAGGATTCTCTCTCTCTATCCCACCCCCTTGCATTCTCTCTGTCTCAAAAAGTTAGTTAATTAATTCATTAGTTAATTAAAAAATAAAAAGAAAGGCAAGACAGGTATTATCTATATTTGTTTCCTAGAGCCTCCATAAGAGAGTGCCACAGAAACAAGGTGGCTTAACACAAGAGAAATTTACTCTCTCACAGTTCTGGAGACTAGATATCCAAAATTGAGGTGTCAGCAGATCCATACTCCTGCTGATGTTTCCAGGAGAGAATCTGTGCCAGGTCTTTCGCTTAGATTCTGGTGTCACCAACAATCCCTGGTGGTCCTTGCTGTGGTTTGTAGATGTTTCACTTTAATTTCTGCTCTGTTTTCACCTGGTGGCCTGTTGTGTGTCATTCCCTGGGTTTCTTCTCCTTTTTGAATAAGAATGCCAGCCATGCTGAATTAGGGGCACTGTGATGACCTCTTCTTAATGTGATAATATTGCAAGAACCTTATTTTCAAACAGTCACATTTTCAGGTCCTGGGGGTAAGGACTTCAACATATCTTTTGAGGGACACAATTCAACCCATATTATTCTTATTATTACTATTTTGCATATTATTTACATTAAAAAAAATAGAGACTAAACAACTTGCTGAGAATCATACAGCTAGACTCAAACCTTGATATTTTGATTTTAAGTTACATATTCTTTTTTTCTTAAGTTTTTTTTTTTAAAAATTATTTATTGTGAGAGAGAGACAGAGAGAGTGAGCGGGAGAGGGGCAGAGAGAGGAAGAGAGAGAATCCCAAGCAGGGTTTCTGATTCAGGGCTCCAACTCACAAACTGTGAAATCATGAACTGAGCCAAAATCAAGAGTTGGACACTTAACTTACTAAGCCACTCAGGTACCTCTTAGGTTACATATTCTTAAGTGGTAGTAAAAATATTTCAGGTTGAATTTTTTTTAATGTTTATTTGTTTATTTTGAGAGAGAGTATGAGTGCAGGAGAGGCAGAAACAGTGGAAGAGAGAGAATCCCAAGAAGGCACTGCACTGTCAGCACAGAGTCTGATGCGGGGCTCCATCTCACAAACTGAGATCATGACCTGAGCTGAAATCAGGAGTCAAATGATTAACCAACTGAGCCACCCAAGTGCTCATCAGCTTGAATTTTTTAAAAAGCGTGTAACTTATTGATAGATTCATGAAGTCACTCATTATTTCTCCTAGACTGTGGGGGAGTATTACATGGCTGAGTGTGATAAATTTCGGCTATTAGTCATTCTTACCTTTTGCCTGAGGCCCATTTGTGATCCTTCCCCTGCACCACTACCATCCAGGAGGTAGAGTTTTCTCTTTCATGTGGGGTACCTATTTAGTAGACACCTCAAACATACCCGAGCACCATGACATGCTGGTACCTCACTGGGACTCACCAGTAAAGCATACATTCTAGTGTGAAGACTGCAGGTAAATGGGAGCACATGCTTGGCTCGGGGAGGGGGGGATGGGGGTGGTAGGGGAGGTGATGAGAAAACATGGCTGGTCTATGCCACTGGCTTTTCCAGGTGTTAGTCTGACCCAGAAAATTTTAAGTCATCAAAAAAAAGGGGGGGGGGGGAATTAACATTTATATCAATCAGGCAACAAAAATCCTGGAGAACTAAGCAGACTGAAAGAAGCCACATTTACACAGTGCAGAATCTAAGTAGGGACTCTGAATTAAATTCAGGTATGTCATTCTTAAAGCTTATATCTCTCTTTTTAGGGACTGCACTCTTATAATTACAGAGTACTTCTTCTGCATATCAATAATGCAGCTCCAACATGTAACCAATTAAGAAATTTAAGAGTGCCCATGCCAATATAAAAGTTTACATAATTAAGTTAGAAGAGGAGAAGATTTCTAAAATATTGCTCATTTTTATTTATTTTTTATTTTTTATTTTTTTTAAATATTTTTATTTATTTCTAGGAGAGAGAGAGACAGCGTGGGCAGGGGAGGGTCTGAGAGAGAGGGAGACACAGACTCTGAAATAGGCTCCAGGCTCTGAGCTGGCAGTCAGCACAGAGCCCGACGCAGGGCTTGAACCCACTAACCACGAGATCATGACCTAAGCGAAAGTCGGACGCTTAACCGACTAAGCCACCCAGGCAGCCCAAATATTGCTCATTTTTAAAAAAAATCTCTTTTCTGACTATTTTATATGAGTGTCACATGCCCAGAAGCTAAAAGAATTCAAGAAAAGGCCAAGAAAAGGAGACAATAAGTGTAAAAGAACATAATCATTTATACTCTATAAAACCTGTGCCCTGGAGTAGTAGTTTACATGGAAGTTTTGATTTGGAGCTTAAAGGGGAGGTGTCTTGATATGTTTGCATTGAGTGGTCTCTGACTCTCCTAGAACAGGGTAAAGGAAAAATTAGAAAGCTGATAACACTTTTTAAGGCAGATGAGCCCCAGGAAATATGACCAATAAAAATTCATTGCATAGTTTTCAGGAAACTCTCCAATATAACTTACATTTCCAGTTTCACATCTTCCTCCATCCTTCCCAGCTTCTGTTCCAAGGACAATGACCCATTTACAGATATATCTTTTGTTGCCCTGTATCTCCAAAACTTAGTACAAGTCCTGGACCATAGAGGGCACACAATAGATATTTGTTAAATTGTTGGTTGAACAATTGGAAACCTAGCCATTCAATATAGATTGGATCTCATTATATTCTTTCTGATTCCCTTGTACCACAGAGGACAGGATTATTGTGGTGGAAAGCATCAATAATCACTGGAAACATGAGGAGCATCATTTTCGGGATAACAAGGACATGTTGAACCTTCTCAGTCCTGTCTCATAGAGAATTCTTCAACTTCAGGTGAGGAGAGAGAGCGTTCAGCATTTGGAACCATTGATTCATAACAGGAACTGAGAAGCTCATACTTCACCGTCTTAAAACATCTATATGGCAGGGCACCTGGGTGCCTCAGTCGGTTAAGTGCCTGACTTCACCTCAGGTCATGATCTTGCAGTTTGTGGATTCAAGCCCCACATTGGGTTCTGTGCTGACAGCTCAGAGCCTGGAGCCTGTTTCGATACTGTGTCTCCCTCTCTCTCTGCCCCTCCCCCACTCACGCTCTATCTCTCTCTCTCAAAAATGAATAAACGTTAAAAATATTTATTAAAAAATCTATATGGCAACTGATGACAAGTGGGCTTGCAAATCCTTTTCCAAATCTTCAGTATTTCCCACCTTGTGTTCATACTAGAGAATTTTTATTGGTATTATTTCCCAGGGGCTCTATACTTGGAGAATAGAAAGGCCCAGCTCCTTTGCTGCCATTTGGGACAAACTACCATATACCACAAACTATAGAGTCCCCTATAGGATCAGGCTGATGCCACCGCCACCCCTACCCCCACATCAGACATCAGCCTGAAGCTGGCTTCCTCCCCTTACAGCTCTGCTTTCCTCTCTCCTGACTGGTCTTTCCACAAGTACTTCCTTAATAAATCCCTCAAAATCCCTCCCACGAAAATCCTCATCTCAGAGAATGAGTTCTGGAGAACCTGACCTTACAAGGGTGTTTACTATGTGGGTGTATGAACATGTATAAAATGTAGCAACAATTCTCAAGGCCTTTTCAATCAAGCTGAACTTGATTTGAAGTTGTATACTTATTTCTCATTGGAAAGTAAACCTCCCCTAAGCCTAGAAACAGCATGATTACATAGGTGTTCTTGGAGTCTCGAGGACAATCCTTCTGTTTTTACAAAGAGCTGCCTGCCTCATATATGGCAGTAGGTTAGACAATTTCGCCTTGCCTCACTAAATTAAACAAAAACAAGCATTATCAAATGTTTAGATTTCCTGGAGCCTCTGGCTCAAGTAGCTTGATGAGTCATTCCTGACAAGCTCATAGGCGGACCTCTAGTTCTATTAAGGCCTTAAGCTTTGTGGTGGGGAGGTGGGTTTCCTTTGTTTTACTTTTAAATATAACAACACAAGTAATGCTAGCCACACCAATTAAAACAAGGCAAGAGTTAACTGTCAAGATGACCACAGTCCAGATGGCAGCATGAAAGTCACCAGAGCCATTTCAACTTCCAGAAGACTTATCATGGCAGAAATCTAAGACTTTCATGTGGATCTCTGCCACAATCCATATTGCACACTCACACAAGGAATCTGCAGTTCACAGGTCTGACACAGCACCGCAAACACGGATTTGCGCTATAAACAGGACTCTGGAGGCAAAAGGTTGGCCAGGAAAAGCATGCAGCTTTCACCATCAGGATGTGTGAAGACAGGCGCCCTGATGACAACAATATTTGAAGCCCTTGGTGTCACTTCACAGGCACCCACTGCTTTGTTCTCCCACTTTCCTCTCTGGTTCTCATTCTCAACTCTTGCCAAATGCCTCTTTTTTTTTTTTTTTTTTTTTTTTTTTAGCTACAACATGTTCTCTTTTCTCTTGGTTCCACTCCAGATGTTTGCCCATGCTCTGTTCAAAACGCCTCAGTTTCCCCCCCTCAAAAGCTGTTCCTCAAGAATTACTTCCCTTCAGGAATCCCAAGCTGTGGTGTCCTACACTGGTATGCTGGAAGCCAGGGGTAAAAAAAGAATTTAAAGTGCTGCCTGGCTCCCTGGCATAGGGGTAGCACACTTACGTCCTCCTTCTGAAGTCTTATTTCAGACACCCTGAAATGAAGTGTAAGAGCTCATTCTCAATGGTCATGAAATTTTACAAAATGCTACAGAGAATCGAATTTAGATGATGCAACCACTTTATTTTCAGTACAATGTATTTTTAGCTGAAGGAGGTTTTCAGAGGAAAGCCATATCTTTTATGGGATATCATGCTTGTCAGAAGCAATTATATAGTACATAGAGGCCTCAGAGTGGGCTCAAGTGTAATCTGGATATGGTTTGGGTACATGAATAAATATAAATTTTATGAAACCTCCTTGTATATGAAATGTAGCCTAAAACATACTACTTTTGAAAAGAAATGAAGTTATTCAAATACTTTGGTTTCAAATTGCTTCCACCAGTCATTGATTTATAAATGTCATTTGCCATGTAATTCCAAATGACTTTACAGACTACAGAGCATGGAACTATCGGAATAAAGGACACTTTAATGATCTTACATAAACCAGAAAGACTTTATTTAAACTTTATATAGAATGATGTATTGATTGGTCCAAAAACCTCTTGTTTCAGACACCTGTCATTTGAATGACAGGATTTAAGAGAATACATGGAATTCTTAGAAAACTGGACCATAGTTGATTACAAATAAAGAATGAATTTGTTGTTTCCGTAGTCGGTATATTTCAAAACCATGGCACCCATCACTCATTCCTTTTAGACCCATCTACACCATCTTAGGCCCATCTACACCATCAAAACAGCCAAAAGCAAAATTATTAGTCTTGTTGTCTTTTGCTGCATAACCAACTCTCCCAAACTTAGTGGCATAAAACAACTACCATTAGATTATGCTTATGAATTCTGTAGGTCAAAAATTTGGAAAAGACACAGAAAAGCATGGACATACAAGGACTCCATGATGCCTGTGGCCTCAGCAGGGAAGACTGGGACAGCCTGGCCTGAAGTATTCACTTCTGAGATGGCTCCTTCACCCACAAGTCTGGCTTCTGGCTGCACTGCTTGAAGCTGGGTCCCTGGAGCTGGTGACCCAGATACCATTATGTGGCTCCTCTCTGTGCCATGACTTCTCACAGCATGAGTGTTAGGATCCAAGAGGGAACATTCCAAAAGCAAGCATTCCAAGAGTAAGGGTTCCAAGAGAACCAGCTGGAAGCTGTCTTTCTGATCTAGTCTTGGAAGTTATATAGCATCATTTCTGCTATACTTATTGTTTAAAGCACTCATGAGCCCACACAGATTCAAAAGGAGGAGTCTGTGAAAGGAGGGTCCAGGGATAGGTGGCTATTGTTTTTTAAACAACCACTATTATGGTTTTGGTCAAATGGGAAAAATATGAACTCAGTTTTGAACCCTGATCCCTCAACTTCTAAATGGGTGACCTTAGGCGAGTGACTTGACCTCTTCCTCACTCTACAAACACAGATGCTGATCAATCACAGGTTGTTATGGATAAACACAAATCCAAGTTAGAGTGCATCAGTATTCATAAACAGTTGGCTAATTCTGATCCTCTTTCTTGTTTTCTTAGCTATCTTTATTCCCTGTTTTTCTCAGGCAGGAGCATGTGCAATTTCGCTGCCATAATTCCATCAAAATCTGCCCTTAACTCCGTTGTTTAGAAGATGGAATCTCTGGGGCGCTCCTCAGTGGCTCAGGGAAGAAATGGTAGATGCCCACTGATGTTGCACCTTGCAGAGACCCCCTACTCCACCACACCTAAGAGCCTGCCCCTCCCTTCTAGCTCTGTTAGAATTCCATATCTCCCCTCTTGTGACACCTGAAGGAACCATTGACAGACATTCTTTAAGCCCTCAGGAATTTCCTTTTTCCTTTAAAGAAAGTGAAATGGAATTCCAGATCAGGGACCCACAGGATGGAATTTTTCTGAAGTGTGTGTTTCTGTTCTCTCTACTTCCTGCCCCCACCTGGTGTCAAATCAATTGAGGAAAGGCATCCAGAGAAGGTAAAGGGCATGTTCAGCCTGGCTTTCCTCTCTGCCTAAGTTCTTTGAGCACATGACCCAAATCTTCTTCAGTCACCAGAGCAGTTTCATCTAGAGCCACATAGAATGTTCCAAATGGGGAAAGTAGTGAAGACACTATTGTATCCAGTTATGACAAAAGAGTGGCATGCTGAGATATTTCTTCATTTATTGTCATTGTTACAATTCTTTAGCCACCTCACTGATCTCCTTACTGTCACTCCTGGTCTCCTCAGATTCATCCTAATACAAGAGTCCAAGATCCTTCTAGAAGTAGCCAGGCCACACTGCTCCCCTACTCAGAACCTGTTATGGTTTCCTATTGTAGTTGGAGTAAAATCTAAGGTCCCTGTAGTGGCTTACAAGGCCATCCACAGTCAGCTCAAATATTTCTCAGACTTCATTTCCCTCCTTAGACAGGGCCAGCCAAGCTGACGTGTGCAGATGCCCAGGCCCTGAGCTTAGAAGGGTCCCACACTTGGTTCAGTGCTCTGCTGTTGCTTTTTTGAAGGTTTTAAACATTTTCAGACAAGGGGCCCTACATTTTCATTTCATTTTATTTTGGCACTGGGTCCTGCAAATCATGTAGGGGCTCTTCCTATAGCCACATAAGCATCCTCCACTCTGCAAATGGGCCAGGCACTGAGCTACTCATGCTCCGGGAATCATCCTCTTCCTGCTTCTGAGAAAGTTCCCCAGCATACAGGCACTCAACTGCCTGTCTTTTTCACTTAGGTATCATGTGTCCCCACCAGAGAAGCCTTCTGTGACCACCACGTCCATGCTGCCACTGCCTCCCCACATGCTGAAGTATTTCTTCTTCAAAGCACTGTCTCCACCCGCGTTATGGAGTAGATTTACTTAGATGCAGTTGTTACTTGTTGGCCCCATAGAAGTTCCTCCAGGGAACGGACTTATACCGGGGTTGGTCATTTCTTTGACGATGGGGAGTAACATACTTGCTGGCACGTAGCTAATTCTCAGTATGCTTTTGTAGAGTTAACTTATTCCTCACTAATACCACACATGCTGCCCTTCACAGCAGGAGCACATTTTAATTCTATGAATTTGGTTGTGAGAAAAGTTCAGAGGACACATTTGGAAATACACTGTTTTGCTTTCACTGTGGTCACCTGGCTTTTCTCAGGCTGCCACACATCGCCATTCAGCTTAATCTCTCTGCCTTCTTTTCCCTCTTTCTCTCTAACTCTATGCTTCAAACATTCAAAGTATGGAGAAGTTGAGATTAGTTTTCTGACTTTGGAGAGAGAAACAAGACGAGTCATAGGAAGTATCAGAATGATGCCTACTTCAGTCTGAACTGGACCATCTCAGCTGGAGGAAGTGGCAGCTGCCTAGTATCCTGACTACTGACCCCAGTGCCTTGCCATGACCCATGCAGCAGCAGGGACATTAGAGCCATTGGCACCTTTGATATCAGCTAAGCCAAACTCATAGCATCTTGTGTTCCTTCAGGGAGGAAAGGATGCTTAAAGTTAGAAATAGAGAGGAGGGTAGAGGCAGGCAGAGAAAGGGAAGAGAAAAGGGGAAAGGAGTGATGAAAGGTGTGCTTGAATCATCCTAGCCCCTGACAAGGAAAGTCAAACTGTGGAGGTTGCAAAACTGATTTGTTGTGAGCCAGGTAAAAAAATTCACACTTTCTGACTTTCTTTTTGATATTTAATGTCCTTTAATTGAGGAAATAATTGTTGGTGTGCCTGGGTGGCTCAGTCGCATTAGTGTTCAACTTTAGCCTAGGTCATGATCTCTCCATTCTCGAGTTTGAGCCCCGTGTTGGGCTCTGTACGGACAGCTCAGAGCCTGACGCCAGTTTCAGATTCTGTGTCTCCCTCTCTCTCTCTCTGCCTTTACCCCACTTGTGCTCTGTCTCCCTCTCTCTCAAAAATAAAAATAAACATTGAAAAAATTTTTTTAAATTGTTAAAAAAAATTAAAAATTAAAAAAAAAAGAATTGTTGACATCAAATTTCCAGTATGGTCTGGTATTATTACTGTCCTCCATGTTCATTCTCTACCACTGCTTACTTCATAGTCTTTTAATCAAGGACTAGTCTCTCTACAAGTGGGTGTCAGGTGGCCCTGCCTGCCAGGCGGGCAGCAGATGACAGGTGGCAGGTCATCAGGCAAGGTCAAAGGGAGCCACATGCCTTGGCAAAGTCCCCATGATGTCACATCTCATGTCCTCTTGTTCCCTCTACACCTCAGGTGGACAGATTCTCATCAATGGTCCATGCATGTATTTCTATGGCTTATTCGTAGATTCATTTGTTTATGATAATTGTATCAACTCACATGATCTCACCACCCAGCTCAGAAACTGGCAAGACGGCCATCATCCACGTGGTTCTGCCCATCCTGGCCCCTCACCTCCCAAACCCCTGACCCCCAGTGATCACTATCCTGAGTCTTATGTTGCTGATTCCCTTTGTTTTAAACCACTGTCTTTCATGAAATATATGACATTTCTGCCTGTGTTCTCAAAAGGCACATCTAGTTTGGATTGCTTGTATTTGCATATAAAAGTCTCAAGTTGTAGGTAATTTTTCAGGACTGGCCCAGGAGGGGCCCCAGGACTGCATGCCAGGACCAAATCCTTCTGTGTCAGGTGGGGTGGAGAGGCCCCAACCATTAGCTGGAACTGGCCCTGAAATGACCCACCAACGTGGAGAGGCCTGCCGGACCACTCCTGCTTCTGTGGAGGGAAGCCGACAACACCAGAACACACAAGTCTCTTCCTGGGTTTGCTTTTCTTCCAATAGCCCACCTGTGCTCTGGGGCAGGGCTCCCAGCCACCCACTTTGTGAGGCTGCTCGCTCCCCACCTGTGCAAACACAAGGCTTCCTGTCACCACGTGGCCCAAGCAGAGCAGAGCTGCGGATGCCCAGCTTCGCATTTTTAATTTCCTAATGAGAATGATTGTAGACCTGAAAAACAGCTGTTATCCCAGGGGCCATGACACAACGTAATTCAATTGCACCTTTTTGATTTCTGTCTTGTCTTTCACGATTTCCCACAAACCTGAAGTGTGTTTCGCTACTCACTTTCTGTCTCTGGGTGATCATAGTACTTGGCCCTCGGGGAGACTCTTGCATCATGAAATGGCTTTCACCCCGCAAATCCCAAGTGGAAATAGAGGATATTGAGTTATGAAATCCTGGTGCAATACAAAGACACTAGGGTTACAAGGATAACCCAGTCCAAGCAGGGTCCCCTTCCATGTCCTCTGTCATCACCTATAATTAACCACTACTAAAATCAAGAGGCTGGGGGCACCTGGCTAGCTCAGTTGGTAGAGTATATAACTCTTGGTCTCGGGCTTGTGAGTTTGAGGTGGGTGTGGAAATTACTTAAAAACAAAGTCTTTAAAAAAACAACAAAAATAACAAGAGGCTGATGTGTTATGATGAGTAGAAAGAACAAAGATTTTGATGTCAGAAAAATAAAATGAGTTCAGGGGCACCTGGGTGGCTCAATTGGTTGAGTGACTCTTGGGTTTGGCTCAGGTCATGATCTCACAGTTTGTGGGCTCAAGTCCTGTGTCTGGCTCTGTCCTGACAGTGCGGAGCCTGTTTGGGATTCTCTCTCTGTCCCTCTTTCTCTGCCCCTCCCCTGCTCACACACACACTCTCTTTCTCTAAAAATAAATAAATAAGCATTAAAAAATGATTTCATATCCTACCTGTGTCCTTTGCTCATTATGTGACTTTTGACCTCTCAGAGTTACTCTCCTGATCTGAAAAATGGAGCCGGATATCTATTCCATGGGGTGTTGGGAGAGTCACCTGAGGAAGGTGCAGAATGGCAGAATGGTGAGCTCACTCAGCCTGCAGCATGGTTACAGACTAGGTGCTTCATCACTGGGGGCCTTTCTCATTTCCTCACGCTGAGTCTGCTGGTCCCTGACCCCCCAGTCTCTCCATTCTGATCCATCACACGTCACCAACGATGAATCATCCTGAAGCAGCATTGGTGTATATCACATTTCCCTACCTCCCTCACCAGACCCACATCCCCAAACAACAGCAGAAAACTTCTGTGGTTTCCCAATGCCTTAACTATGTCCAAATCCCTTAAGTTGACCATTTAACACCACAATTTAGAATCAATGTACCCTTCCCAGTGGCCTTTTCTTACTCCTATCCCTGAATCCTGTGTTCTAGGGAAACTTGGTCTCTGAACATGCCAGATCATGCCAGGCCTATCTCTACCTCTGTACCCTGCATTCATACTGTCTCCTTTGCACACACTGCTTGCCTCCCCCTTTGCACTGATACACATCCCATCCTTTCTTCGAAGTGCAAGTTAAGTCCCCACCTCTCTTCTTTCCCCCCTTTCCTTCATGATGGCTAGTTAGCGTGTCTTACCTTGATTTGTCATTAGTCATCTATGTATGCGGCAGCTGGCATCTAGCTTGGGTTCAATGGAAGATGTACAGAAGAGTGTGGGGATGATTGCAAATATAGAAGCACAAATTTCAAAGACACTTCTGTTTAGAAATGCTTTTGTAAATTCACCTGGAATTTGACTCATCACAATTTCCTTCCATTAAAGTTTTTTCAAAATTGTGAGCAGTAGCCAGATTGAAATGATCAAGCATTGAGTTTGTGTTGATCTTAGGGTGGTGTGTGTGTGTGTGTGTGTGTGTGTGTGTGTGTGTTAGGGGCCTGCACTGACTGGGTTAGCTTCATATCAACCCCAGTGAAAGAACTATCTGCACTCTGCTCTCCTTGGCCACCCTCAGGTGACAAGCTTTCATCAGCCCACATTGGTTGTCCAAGCATCCAAAATTGTACTGGAATTTAAGGAAGATAACTAAAGCAAGGATGAGCCTAATGGTTAATCAGTATCTACCATTTTTTGAGCAAATCACCTCCCTGCAATGGTTTAATTTTGTAATAAAATACACCAAGGTGAGTTGACTTCCCAGAGTTCCCTGGTGGGAGCTCAAGCAGATGAGTGGCTGTATTGGCAGTAAAAGGACATGAGGAAGAGAGTTCTGTTGAAGCTCTAAACTTGGCTATATAGATTCCAGGTATTCTCTGAAAGAGTTACCTAGACAAAGGCCAAAAATTTATGTATTAGTGCCATACCCAGAATATCTGGGGATGCTGTCAAGTTGAAGATTGGTCAGAATCCCTGTGCAATGGTGAGCCTGAATGATACTGAATTTGAAACAATTAAACAGTAATACTTTGAGTGAGAGGATTTTTAGGAGGCTGTTATTTGGTGTCTTTTTTTTTTCTTTGCCTAGTGCAGGAAACATTTTAAGTCTCAACTCCAAAAAGGAAGACATTGATCCTTCTTACAGATTTGCAATGTCTTCACCATGCACAAGGTTGCTAGTGCTCTCAGAAGAAAGCTCCCACCAAGGAGAATATTTGCATATGGAGCCCTCCCAGGTTATGCTGAGAGAAACATGCTATGTCACATAGCCAGAGCAGCCCTAGTAGCCCATAGAAGGAATTAAGACTTGCAGAGCAATCCAAAGTTGTAGAACTGATACTGACGTCCAGTCAAAGATGGCTAGTCAAGTGCGTACCTCAGGCTTAGTGAACAACTAGTCTGGATGGGACCAGTCAGAAAGCTCTGGGAATATTTCTTCACACAGATAAAACTGATTTCATCCCAAGTGCATTTGAACATATTCAGAAGACATCATACAGTGTTTGAATTAATGAGAATTCAATGGGGAGCTAAGAAAGTGAAAAAAAATATAGTGCAATATCATTTCTGGAACAAACAAAACTTTATTCAAGAAAAGCGTCCACAGGACACTGCAGAGATCAGTTTTATATACCATTTCCATTTGTCCTAATTACATAAACACTGAATATTTATCTATTTAAAATCACAACATAACTCTCTTTGGAGGATGGAAGGGATGGGTAGCAGGTGTGCAGCAGTATGGAAAGGGAGGGAGAGAAGAAGAAAGAGAGTGGAATATTCATATCCCAAATTGAAAACTCAGTAGAGAATGTCTAAATATGAAATATTAGAAGTATGTTATTTAAACATATTATGGTTGGGTCTGGGAAAAAGAAAAGAAGATTTAAAAAAAAAACCAAGATATATGGATTAAAATACAGGTTATGCTGCTTTAACAACAACAACAACAACACAAAAACAAACAAACACCTCAAAATACAAATGCTAAAATGAAATAGGTATATCCTGTTCTTATTTGATATGGTCCAGTAATTTGGGTTGGAAGGTTGGTTTTACGATCTTCAGTGTGGCTTCCATCTCTGGGACCACAGCAGCAATTCTGGCCTTGTCATTCCAGCCAGTGGGGGTGTGGAGGGAGGGGAAGAGGATCAGGGAAGCACATGTGCATACTTTGACAGAAACACTTCCCAGAAGTATTACAGATCTATTGGCCAGGCTGTGGGCACATGGCCTCACCAAGCTGCAAGGAAGCCTGGGAAAAGCAGCAGCTAGCTGTTGGCCATGTTCTCCTCTAAAACATGGAAGTCCTATGATTAAAGAAGACAGGAACTAATGTCATGGCTCAACCAGCAGCCTCTGTCAAATAAACTTTGTAGAATTATTTGATTCTTTTAACCAAGTGCCTATGTACCTTCAATACAAACAAAAATGGAATTTAAGACAGGGTGCCTCAAGATCATCTTTCGAACAATGAAATAAATGATCAAAATGTAGAAACAAGTGTCCTGAAATGGGATGCAGGCACCCCCAGCATAGATAGTACAGATGGCACGGAGTCAAGAAGACCCAGTCCTATTTGGCACTATGTTTTATGTCTTCCCATTTCAGGATGCTTATAGCTCTTTTTCTGGTATGAATACCCTGTACATTAAGCAAGAATGCACAGACACCCCTTCAAACCTATGATTTTATAGTAAATTATTCCAAAACAACAGGAGTCTGAGATGAAGATTGGTGTGTAGGAGGTAGGCAAAGGGAAGGAAGCAGGATTAGGCAGGGGGAGAGGCTGGGAGTTCTGAAGCTGGGATGGACCAGCGGTATTGAGGCAAGGGGGCCAGACTTTTATATCCCAGTATCGATCAGTCTGGGTGATCATTGCAACCTTAGGGATTAATCTTGTAAAAAATAGCTATCTTTATTGGGCAATTCACAGAAGGTCTGGGAAGTTCATCCTGCCTCTAGCAGAACTCCTACCAGCTCAGGGAATAAATCCTTCATTCCTGAAGGAGCATCTGGGCAATGCATCCACAGCATCTACTATATGTGGATCCTAGTAGCTGTCTCTGGGTCTCTGTGAAATCAGTCATTTGGATTTGGGTTCCAGAGGAGTGGCTCTTCCATTTATCTAGAGGAGAAGTTCAATGATGGTGATCTTACAAGGACAACAGAGGGGTTGGGAGATGCCAGAGGACTTGGATGGAAGTTGCATGTATATAGCAAGTATGCTCTTTGACTTATGTTATACTTTTGCTGGAGGTGGCTTTAGGACTGCTGTTGGAAAGTAAAGGGAAGGATCCTAAAATAGAGGCAAGCCAGATAATATCTATGATTATACTTTGCTTTCATCTATCTATGCTTTAGGATGATTACTCAACAGTTGTTGGTTAACATATAAGAACTCTTTTGAGGAATTTAGGCTCCAGAAGAAACAAAAGCAAGGGCTTTGAGTAAGCCTCTCTCCATCTGCCTCAGAGGGTGTATTTGTTGCCAGAGGGAGTGTTGGAAGTAAGTTTGCTGCAGAGAAATGAGTGGTGTGAAGTCCTGTGGTTGGCTAAGAAGATTTCCAGAGGCACCCCCTCCTTTGATCTGGCAGACCCAGCAGTGAACACCTTTGGGATGATGCCCTAGGGAGAGAATTCTGCACTGTAGTCTCCAACTAATAGAGGGCAGGCAGTCTCTGTCACCTGATCCCGATATCAAAATTTCATCGTGACCACATCAGACTGAATATTTCCTGCAAGGGGCTTGTTAGGGTTCCTAAAAAACAAAAACAAAAAAAACACAAGAGAATTCAACAAAGGGTTGAATAGTTTTCTGTGCTTACCTGCTAGTACATGTTTGAGTGTAGGTGGCAGAATTTGATCTGAGGCTTGTTTACATTTAAACATATGTCTCGGTGGTGAGGTTGTCTGGGGAGGGGACATAGGCCTTTAATGGCCAGAGGCTACCAATATTTTTCAAAAGAATCTCATAATTGTGAATAGTCAAATTAGCTTAGGGACTGAGAAAGTGAATGATGGCTCATGATTGCTGGTTAATTGTCCTAATAATTTACCTGTAAAGTAATGATACCTGAAACAAATATGATTATTAACACATTGGTTTAGTGCAATGATTGATTATAAAAATAAACTACCCTGTCTTAGAAATTCAGTATATGATATATAATAATAACAAAGTAAACCTAACTTGATTATTCTAGTTAATCATTTGACACTTCCGTGGTCTCTGTTATCAGACTTGGTCTTGGTATCTGGCTCAGGCTCTAGAATAAAGTCTCTCATGTACCCGATGATCTGTGGCATGGCTGTGGAAAACTTTCGTTCATACATGTGAAAATCAAGAGGATACTAATGGGAGAACATCACCAAAAAGTGAGTTCAAAGGCCTGCTTTGGCTGATGTGGCCTGCAGGAGGGGCCCCTGGGGCCATGCAGTGACACAAAATCATACCATCCAAATACTGAATACAAGAACATTAAAGGCATTGGGGAATAAAAGTCACTGTCAATGTGATAGTAATCTGCAACTCTTGGAATTAGACACAACTTCCACTGCTCCTTTGCACAAACCCGCAACTGGGGCAAGCCTGTCCTCCACCTGCCCCCAAGGCCATGCCCATAAATTCACATCTTGGCTCAGGAATCTGATTGCCCTTCTCTCTTCACAAACCCTCCCCACCCTTCAATAATCTTGTCTTCATACACAAAGACAAAGATGCATCCCTCCACCCCACCCTAGGAACTCCAATGGCCAACATTAATCCCTTTGTCTAAACTCCCTTCATTTTGGCATTTATGTATCTCATACTTTCCCTTTTTGAGATCCTCAGTCCCAGGAAACTTCACTAAGGAGGAGCTTGAAGCCTTTGCATCATCTGTACAAGGCAGATCTCCACAGTGCCTCAACACAGGCTGAGAGATCAGGAGGCCATCAGTGCGTGCTTGCTGAGTCTTGGAGGCTGGAAACTCTAGAGACCAAGGGGGCTGAGCAGGAAGCGGCAGGGCTAAGGCAAACTAGAGAAGGAATTCAAATTAAAATGATTTTTTTAAAAGCAGTTATAGCAAAACAGGCCTGCTGTTGATCCACGCATCAGGTTTGCAATTCCCGGTCTTCAAGTGATTAGCAAACAATGTCTGGTCCTCTACACTGGGAAAACCAATGGAACAGTAGAGAAGCATTACTCGCTTCACTCTGGACTTTTCCCTTAACCCAGCTTTGCTTCTGGGCAAAGAGGCACCCCAGGAATTCTGGGCAAGTTCAGACGGTGTAAATGCATCCTTCAGTAAGGATGCCCTGCATCAGGTTACTAGTGTCCTCCAGGCCTCACCCTGACTGTGAGCCCAGTTCTTTTGTCTTCTGGAATCTGTGCTGGGTCTTTCAGATACCGTCTGCCATGCAGCTATGGGGGTAGTGTCAGAGGGCAAGTAGACAAAAGATGGAAATCAGGAGACCTTTCCTCTCCGAGAAGTGCTATCTGAAGCATTTCTTTACTAAGGGTTTGGGATGATGATGTTGGTATTTGGGAAAACAGAAAGATGTAGATTAGTTGAGGAAGAAGATAGAACTCTCTTCTGAAAGAAGGCTAAATATGGAGATATACCCCATATTTTGGGAAAATGGGAGTCTTTCTATTTCATGAAAACAAGGAATACAAAACAATTGAAAGATGAATGCAAATATCTTTCAGTTTGCTTTTTTAAAGATACTCATCTGAAAATATGATCATGTGGAGATGAAATGATATATCTGACTGTTGCTAACAAATGGCTTTTTTGGGGCCAGGAGATGTGGAGCAAAATGTCTTCAGAAAGAGATTTCTCTCTGAAAACCATTACTCACTGTCCTGATGCCAAGGTCACTAAGAGCTGCAGTTTTGCTGCTGTGAAACTGTTTACATCCAAGGATACACAGGGACACAAGGTCATGGGAGGTAAGCAAGCCTGGAGACCTCAAAGTCAAAAGACAATAAACACACCAACTTCCAGGGCTTTTAAAGAAGCTCAGCAGGGCCAAACAAATTCCCACTTCAGATGTAGATTCACAACATCTTGTAGCAGATGGAAATAGGAGCAGGGCAAGAGTTGGTTCAAACTGAAGTACTATTAAGTTTTATCAGAACCAAAACAGGCAGCAGAGGGTTAAGGTCTGGAATGGCTCTTCAAACATGTCTGGACTAGAATGAGAACTCAATTGGCCTGGAGCACAGGGATTAAATTCAGGAGCAAGTTTCCAAGGAGACCTATAAGAACACGGTAAGAGGAAAACATCTTTCAGAAAATTCATAAAATGTAATGAGTCGCCACTGAAGCAATGGAAAGAATAGTCTGTGAAATGGCGAGGAGTGGATGGAGATTTAATGTGAAGACTCAACTATGACCTGAATAGGTGTTTCATGAGCAAATTACCTGGGCATATTTAATTGAAATGCATTTGTAGCAAACCAACTCCTACCAAAAAAGTGAAAATATTCTCCCTGGAAATAATATGAAGTTTTGTCCTAAATTTGACTACTCATATTAAGCCCTCTGAATAAACATGGCAGGATTTGGCACCATTCTGAAGCATCATCTGCTAAGAAGAAAATGCTTTTAAATCTTCTAGAACTCCATGAAAAGGGGCAGACTGCTTGGTTTCACGGAAGCCCAATGTCCCTGTCCACAGCATATCCTGCCTGCTTCCTTCTTCTCTCTCACCATCTGGCGCTAAAGTTCTTCCTAAGGGACAAAAGCAATCTGACTCACTTCTTTCTTACTGAGAATCACAACAACTTTTCTTCGAAATTCGACTTTAAGGAAAACAGAAAAGTCTATTTTTAATCAGAGAAAAATCTCAAGCTGAGTGAAAATTACTTCTCCGGTCCTGTTGAATGTAGACTAGAACCACTTTTGAAGTGATCATTAATTTTATGGAAGTGATATACACCAGAATGAACCTCCATTCTACTTTATAATCAATCAGTTAATCAACTAGTCCCAGGAGAGTAGGAATGCTCTGCATTCTCTGTAATGTTGCATGAGGTTACAGAGAACAGAGTGTCACTGTGTAGTAATTGAATGTTCAGGGCTGGGTGCAAGTAATTTTAACTACAGAATTGAAATTATCAGGTAGAGAGAAGGAAATGCAGAATGACTTAACCAACTACTTCATGAAAAGAAAACATCCAGGACCTGTGTCTATGTCCTCTTTTGGTGGGATTTCTTTAAAAATGTGGCAAATTATGATATCTTTGAGAAAATCTTTAAACTTAACCAGCATTTCTAAAAATATGTGTGCAACCACAGGAAACACCAGAAAATGCATTTTGTCTATAGTTTATGCACATTCATTTTATGCATTTTTCCCTGAAATCACCATCCAATAGTATTTTCAATAATTATTCTCTAATATCCTTTTAAAAAGTCCTAATTATAGTTTATCACACTTTGAAACAACTTTCTCTACCCAGATTCAACTAGATTCCACAGTGTATTTCACCTACCAGATCAAAAGTTTTCTTGTACAAGGTCATTTATATTAGACTAGAAGTGTTTGGGTTTATCATTTATAAGTTATTTTAAAGAAACAATCAAACTCTGAAATTTAACCACCTTAGTTGTTGTTGTCAAGACTGTAATTCCCATAAATGTGGCTCTGAAAAAGAACATTTGCTAGTGTTTCTTTAATGCATAAAATTATAAAGAATACACTAATGTTCTGAATTCATGTGGATAATGAAAAATTCAAGCTGCTCAGAAAGTAATATTCCACTTCCTCATCTGGTCATTCTCATCCTGGTTATTAGCAATTTCTTATAGTTATTCTAGAAAACCTTTTTCCTCATACATCAAAATAGGCATTGCATTTACACATACACGAACACAGACACACACATATTTTAAAATTTTTATAAAGGGATCATATGATCAATACCTAGAATGCCTTATCTGGTTTGTTTTCACATAGTAAGATGTTTTGAAGAACTTCCAATATTAACACAAACAGAACAATCTCATTCCGTTTAACAGCTGCATAACATCCAACTCTGCTAGATACTATATAAACCCAATATATTCCATAATATATTTCAGTAGCTTTGTTAATTGGTATTTAGGTAGTTTCCAGGTTTTTCTGATTTAAAAAATGCTAACTGAAGATTCTTTTATAGCTTGGCTTAAAAAAAGAGCATATTAGTAGGTTAAATTCCTAAGAGTGGAATTTTCCTTAAAAAGAAATTTTCTTTTTCTATCTACTCTAACCTTTAATGTTGCCTTAAATGTAGAGGGGAAAAGCTTTCTAATTTTGCTTAGGTTAGGGGGAAAAATGGAAAACACCAATGACACCCAGTGTAGAGGTCCAGCTGCCATGATTCTTTTCAAATTTAAGTGGGGGAGGTGCTTATCTTGAAGAGATGCTTAAAATGAGGTCCTTAACAATGCTGTTCTCACTCTAGAAGAATACAAAATGAGCTACTAAGTGAGTAGCATTTCCTGCTTAATAGGCTGTGAAGAGAGTTCCATAATATGGCCATCTAAAAATTATTGGTACCTGATCAGATCTTTGTGATTAAGTCACACTGAAGGGAATAGCTATCTGGTCTCTCTTAGATAAGATTTATGTGAAGCTGTTAGACTTGGGCCTCAACAGGACTCACCAAGGAGATTTCTTTGGATAAAATAACTCCCCCCTGTATATCATCTAAGTGATCCCCAGGCCACGTATAATTTTATGAGACCTAGATGTTGTAGGGTAGAAGCCAATTTTAAAATCTTGCTTTCATTAAATGCAGAAAGTTCATCCTACTGGGAAAAACTCAACTCCTTTTGCCAGTATTAGCAGCCAGACCAAACCTTCTGTATATCAGCACCATATGACAGATTCAAATTATGCCTAAGTCACTGGGGTTGGCAGAGATTGAAGGGGACTGTGTCCTTAAAAAGAACAAAATTGCTGATCTAAGTCTGAATATAGAAGATTCATTTTAGGAAAAAGAGAAACTTTTCTGGGTGAGGCTAGATTTGCTCCATAAATCAGGTCAGGCAAATTCCCAAAAGGCTGGGCCCTTGGGTGTTTCTAAGAAGAACAGACTACTGACGCCCCCTTACTCAATCCTGGCCTGTTTGTGAGCCCAAGGGGGCTCCCCTAGATGATAGTCTTTTGGACATTTCTGGGAGTTCGAGAAAACTAACACTCCATAAGTTCCTTTCACTTATTTGTGAATAGGAATCATTCTTCCATAGGTTTTCCATACTCTTAGTAAATGAACAGTCAGAATTTGGATAGATAAAAAAGCAGGTAGAAGATATGGTCAATGATATATTTCTGTCCCTGAAAAATTCCCACTGAAAAGTAGATATGGATCTCAAATAACAAACAGGAATAAAAAATATGACACATGGGAAATTGCAGAAATAGATGGAGATACTTATGAAACAGAGCAGATGTGAACTGCTATGATTAGACGTGCTGGTCCATTTTACTCATTAATCCTTTGAACAAATATTTTTGAGCATCTATTCACCAGACTCTTCTAGGTATATGTATACAAAAATTTTTGCACCATAAATAGTTAAAGTAATGCTTTGAGTTTAGGATTATTTCTATTAAAACTACTGCAGTACAACGGTGGGCTGGATAAATAGAACAACTACGGGGGACAAAATCATACCAGGCAAATAATAGAAAAAAGAAAGCTGGGTTTTAAAACTATAATATAAAACGAATATTTCTAGAACCTGAAAGTAACTTCTTCTTTATGATAAAAGAATATATTCTGAGGGGTGCCTAGGTGGCTCAGTTGGTTAAGCTTCAGACTTGGGCTCGGGCCATGATCTCGAGGTTCATGAGTTTGAGCCCTGCATTAGGCTATTAGTGCAGAGCCCACTCCAGATCCTCTGTCTTCCTCTCTCTGCCCCTCTCACTTTCTCTCTCTCTCTCTCAGAAATGAATAAACATTTTTTAAAAAAGAATATATTTTTCCAAAATCCAAGGAACATTTATAAAATTAACCATATATTAGGCTCATGTATCCTAATAAACATCAAAAAATATTTTTCAAACTGCAGATCACACTCCCTGATCATAATACAGAGGGAGGAGAACTTTTTAAAAAAAAAAGAAAGAAAGAAAGAAAAGAAAAAGAAAAGAAAAGAAAAGGGAGTGCCTGGGTGGTACAGTTGGTTAAGTATCTAACTCACGATCTTGGCTCCTGTCATGATCTCACAGTTCATGAGTTCGAGTACCACATCAGGCTCTGTGTTGATGGTGCAGAGCCTGCTTGGGATTCTGTCTCTCCTCTCTGCTTCTCCCCTGCTTGTTCTCTCTCCCTCAAAAGAAATAAACTTAAAAAAAAAGAAAAAAGAAAAAAGAAATGGAGCCAGAGGCCATAAATCTTGCCAACCTCTGGATCAAACCATACCTGAAAATATACTTTGGAGTTCTAGGTTATTTCCACCAGAACCTCCTATTCCTCCTTTTTAAAATCAAACTTTCTGATGCTTGCAACAAAAATATTCCAATATTATCATCTGGAAATTCTATATTCCATCTAATTATAAATCAAATGTTTTAATAATAAAGATATTTTCAGACCAAGTTTAGCTCTCATATGGCTTTTCTCAGGATGAGCAACACTGGAATCTGAGACACAGAGAATTGAACCCAGGAGAATGACAAAGGGAAGTTCCAGAATGCAGCTGTGCAGCAAACCTCAAAGAACAGTCAGTGTGGGGGAGCTAGGTGTCCAGGAAGGAAGTGTCTTGGACAAGATTTTGTACATTTGATAGTATTCTTTGGAGAATGGGGGGGGGGATTAAAGATGCAATAAAGCAGGCAATGGCAGAATAAATAAGCAATTAGAAGCTCCAGGAGGAACAAGAGAAAGAAATATAAACATAGAGCATTCCTCGGATCTACAGTGAACAATATTTACATGGATCATAATAACAGAAGCACGTTATTGAGTTTCAACTTTTAGAATCAAAGCATTGGCACAGTCTAGTGGATTTGCTATTTCAGAGCAGAGTCTAAATAATAAATAACACCAGCCTTGACAATGTGGAATTTTCAAGGACAAACCACAGAACAAGGGAAGCAGAAAGGGGGAAGTGACAGAAGAGGGAAATACCAGGATTCTCATGTCATTACCTTAAGAACTGATGGGAAAAAAAAGAAATGTGTAAGAATATTATTCAAAGTTACAAAAGCAACCACCAGAGATAAAAATAGTGAGATGACTGTATACAAGATGGGAGAGGAGATGAGCTGAATCCTTACTTACTGTGGCAGGAAGTAAAGAGTTATCCCTTCTTAAAGGGATAAATCAAGAAATAGGAATTGAAATAGGCTTGTGACTTAACCAAAGATATAGGAGATCTGTATGATGAAAACTACAGAAAAGTTATGAAGGAAATAGAAGAAGACACAAAGAAATGGAAAAACATTCCATGCTCATGGATCAGAATAATAAATATTGTTAAAATATCATTACTACTCAAAGCAGTCTAAACATTCAATGCAATCCCAATCAAAATTGCACCAGCATTCTTCTCAAAGTAGAACAAACTATCCTAAAATGTGTATGGAACCACAAAAGACCCCAAATAACCAAAGTAATATTGAAGAAGAAAACCAAAATGGGAGGCATCACCATCCCAGACAGTATGGTATTGGCACAAAAACAGACATATAGACCCATGGAATAGAATAGAGAACTCAGAATTGGACCCACAAATGTATGGCCAACTAATCTTTGACAAAGTGGGAAAAAGTATCCAATGGAAAAAAAGACAGCCTCTTTTGGTGCTGGGAGATGGTGCTGGGAGAACTGGACAGCAACATCCAGAGGAATGAAACTAGATAACTTTCTCACACCATACACAAAAATAAACTCAAAATGGATAAAGGACCTGAATGTGAGACAGGAAACCATCAAAACCTTAGAGGAGAAAGCAGGAAACAACCTCCTTGACCTTAACCACAGCAATTTCTTACTTGACACATCTCCAAAGGCAAGGGAATCAAGAGCAAACATGAACTAGTGGGACCTCATCAAGATTAAAATCTTCTGCACGGCAAAGGAAACAATCAATAAAACGAATAGACAACTGACAGAATGGGAAAAGATAGTTGCAAATGACATATTAGATAAAGGGCTAGTATCCAATTTTTTTTAAATGTTTTTTTTAAATTTATTTCTAGAAGAGAGAGAGAGACAGCGTGAGCAGGGGAGGGTCAGAGAGAGAGGGAGACACAGACTCTGAAACAGGCTCCAGGCTCTGAGCTGGCAGTCAGCACAGAACCTGACGCGGGGCTCGAACCCACGAACCGCGAGATCATGACCTAAGCGAAAGTCGGACGCTTAACCGACTAAGCCACCCAGGCGCCCCAAAGGGCTAGTATCCAAAATCTATAAGGAACTCACCAAACTCCACACCCGAAAAACAAACAATCCAGTGAAGAAATGGGCAGAAGATATGAACAGACTCTTCTCCAAAGAGGACATCCAGATGGCCAACAGACACATGAAACGAGGCTCAGCATCCCTCATCATCAGGGAAATACACATCAAAACCACACTGAAATACCACCTCACACTGGTCAGAGTGGCTAAAATGAACAAATCAGGAGACTCTAGATGCTGGTGAGGATGTGGAGAAACAGGCACCCTCCTAGACTGTTGGTGGGAATGTAAACTGGTGCAGCCCCTCTGGAGAACAGTGTGGAGGTTCCTCAAAAAATTAACAGTAGTAGGGCGCCTGGGTGGCTTAGTCGGTTGAGCGTCCGACTTTCGCTTGGGTCATGATCTCGCGGTTCGTGGGTTCGAGCCCCGCATCGGGCTCTGTGCTGACTGCCAGCTCAGAGCCTGGAGCCTGTTTCAGTCTGTGACTCCCTCTCTCTCTGACCCTCCCCTGCTCACGCTGTCTCTCTCTCTCCTAGAAATAAATAAAACATTAAAAAAAAATTAAAAAAAAAAATTAACAGTAGAACTCCCCTATGACCCAGCAATAGCACTGCTAGGAATTTACCCAAGGGCTACAGGAGTCCTGATGCATAGGGGCACATGGACCCCAATGTTCATAGCAGCACTCTCAACAATAGCCAAAACATGGAAAGAGCCTAAGTGTCCATTAACTGATGAATGGATCAAGATGTGGTTTATCTATACGATGGACTACTACATGCAATGAGAAAGAACGAAATCTGGCCATGTGTAGCAACATGGATGGACCTTGAGGATGATATGCTGAGCGAAATAAGTCAGGCAGAAAAGGACAGATACCATATGTTTGCACGTATAGGAGGATTAGGAGGAACTTGAAGGAGGACCATGGGGGAAATGCAGGGGAAAAATAGTGGGGAAGAGGGAGGGAGGCAAACCATGAGAGACTCTTGAATGCTGAGAACACACTGAGGGCTGGTGGGGGAGAGGGGAAGGGGGGTGATGGGCATGGGGGAGGGCACTTGTTGGGATGAGCACTATGTGTTATATGGAAACCAACTTGACAATAAAGTATTAAAAAAAGGAATAGAATGTAGTGTATTAACTTGTTTAGAGGATGGTCTATAAAATGCATACAGATTTAATTTTTTTGTTTCATTTTTAATTACACAAAGGAAACAAGAGTATATTTTTTGTATGTTTAATCAATATAGATTAAGGGCTAGGGGTGCCTGGGTGGCTCAGTCTGTTAAGCGTCTGACTTTGGCTCAGGTCATGATCTCACAACTCGTGAGTTCGAGCCCCCTGTCGGGCTCTGTGCTGACAGCTCAGAGTCTGGAGCCTGCTTCAGATTCTGTGTCTGTCGCTCTCTCTGCCCCTTCCTCCTCTGTTTCTCTCAGTCCCAATAATAAATAAACATAATTTTTTGTAAAGAAAAAATTGTTTAATAACATTTTCTTCCTTACTAAAAAAAAAAGAAAGAAATAAGGGTTGTGTAGTTTATTTAGAGGTAATGAAAAAATTTAAAGACATTGAGAATCACATCAAGAGTGAAAATCAGAAAATGTTACAAGAATAACATAGTTGATTGGGACTGAGATCAGGATCTCAGGATCTCTAGTCCCTGAGGTGGGGCTAGGAGTGATCTTTTCATTTAATATGCTTATGATCCAAATAAGTACTTAAACTATGTGTAGATTGCCTTAATAAAAAGAAATTTCAATGCTTAAAAAAAGAAATCAGATTCAATGTCACTCATAATTAAAGGAATTCAACCTAATCACTTTCAACTGATCAATTTTGTAAATACATGCAAAAAGTCAGGATGTGGGAAACAAGGAGGAAAATTAAAAATATTTTAGCAACCAGAATAGAACAGACACCAGCCGCTCGGAACTGATGCCAGCCATAAAATACCACATGTCCATCCTGGTACCTGGCAGCTTCTTAGCAGTCTAGGGGAAGACATTGGTAATACCTATGCTATTGGTAGGGGTATATGTTGAATGCAAGCCTTCTGAAGGACATCGCTGTCTATCGTCTATTCTTTACAAAGCTATTAAAAAAAGTTTATGGTTTGAATTAGCATATTCATCTTCATAAAACATACAAAAGGATATGATTTTTATAAAAGTCTTATTGAAATGTAATTTGTATCTATATATTTCATCAATTTAAAGTGTGCAATTCAATGGATTTTAGGTTATTCCCAGAGTTGTGCATCTTTGCATAATTGATTTTAGAACACTTTCATCATCTCGAAAACAAACTCTTTTTGCTATTATTTGCCAATCCCCCAATTATTCCAGCCATAGGTAATCATTAATTGACTCTGTGTCTATAGATTTTCCAATCCTGGACATTTCATATAAATAGAATTATAATTATAATAATTATATTGTATAATACAATATATAATATAATAATAGTATAACAATTAATTACATTATTATAATTATATAAGCCAGTCCTTTGTGACTGGCGTCTTTCACTTACCATATTATTTTCAAGCTTCCTCCATATTATACCATGGATCATTAATTCATTTCTTTTTGTTGCCAAATAAGAGTTCATTGTATAGATATGCTACATTTTATTTATACAGTCATCAGTTGACGGACACTTGAATTGTTTCCTCTCTTGGCTATTATAAATAATGGTACTATAAACATTCGTGTAAAAGTTTTTGTGTGGGCATATGTTTTCATTTTTCCAGGCAACAGAACAAGGAGTGGATTTGTTAGGTCAAATAATGCAATGTTTAACTTCCTAAGGAACTGTCAAACTATTTTCCAAAGTAGCTACACCATTTTACATTCATTCCCACTAGCAGTGCAAGGGGGTTCCAATTTCTCCACATCTTCTCCAACATGTGTTATTTTCTCTCCCTTCACGATTTTAGTCTTCTAGTTTATTAGCCATTTGTAATATCTTCTTTGGAAAACTATTCAGATATTTTGCCCATTTTAAAAATTGGGTTGTCTTTATAACTGACTTGTAACTGTTCTTTATATATTCGAGACACAAGTCCTTTATCCAATATATGAGTTGCAAATATTTTCTCCCATTCTGTGGGTTGTATTTTTACTTTTTTGATTATACCCTTTGAAACACAGAAGTTTTGAAGTCCAATATATCTATTTTTAATTCTGTTGCTTATGCTTTCTGTTATATCTGAAAATGTATTACCAAATCCATGTTCACAAAGGTTGGTCTCTATGTTTTCTTCTAAGATATTTACAGTTTAGGATCTTCCATTTAGGTTTTTCATCCATTTTGAATTAATTTTGTCTATGGTGTGAGGTAAGGGTCTGACTTCATTCTTTTGCATTTGGCTTTCCAGTTGTCCTATCACCATTTTTTGAAGAAACTATTCTTTCCTTCATTGAATGGTCTTGAAACTCGTTGAAATCAATTAGCCATAGTTGTATGGGATTACTTTTGGACTCTCAGTTCTATTCTATTCACATCTATGTCTAGCCTTGTTCTGGTTCTACACTGTCATAGTTATTATAACTTCGTAATAATCTTTGAAATCAGGAAGTGTGAGTCCTCCATTTCTTTTTTGATTGTTTTGGCTATTCTGGGGCCCTTACATTCCCACACTAATTGTAGGATCAGCGTCTCAATTTCTACGAAGTGGTTCTAATCCCTATGGTGTTCGATCAAACTGAATGTTCCAAACTTTGAGAAACATACCATTATTTTCTGTGTCTGCCTGTCTGGGTCAAAGACTAGTGAGCACTTAGATGAGAAGAAAAAATCTTCGGTCTCTGGGATTGGAAGCGTAAGTCTGGATCCCAGGTCAGAAGGAATTGGTCATGAGCATGCCTTTGACTAGAGGTAAGTTGGTCCCTGCAACCTGCTTAATCTGATTTTATGTGTAATGGCTTGGCCTTTAAACGTCTTTAAGTGTCTTTCTATTTTGCCCACCCCAAGGATTCCTTATAAGGGTGAAGTCAAGAAAAAGGTCTAAAATAAAAGTAATCATCCCTTCTTTTCTCACACCTTTTTAGTCTCTCCCTATCCATTCTCTTGATCCTGACTCCATCATCAAGGCTGGTAAAGACAGAACCTTCCAAGAGTACTGGGGTGGAGGCAAAGCAGAGCAGACAAAAACCAACATTCTCCTTGGGTCTGGGACACAGAAGAAGCTGAGAACACCTCATATTAATGAATCTTGTCTCCATGAATGCATAGCACTCAGGACATTCCCTACCACAGCTCTTGATAAGTATAAACATTTTCTTGCCTCTTCTGTCTCTGGACTATAAGTTCTTTGAGGTCACATATTTGTTCAGAGCTGCTTCTCTAGTACTTAGCAGAGTTCATGGCAGGCAAACCAGTGCACAAACATTTGTGGCATAAATATTGTCATGTTTCAAATAAGAGTACCTCGTGTGGGTGTAATGACCATCAAATCAGGTGATGCATGGAAATGATAGTAATTTTAAGGACCTACAAATATAACACATTTGTTTTCAAAAAGACATTTTTTTAAAGAAGCAAAATGTGAGTAGGATATCACCTGAATATGGTGTTGGAAACACCTCCTCTGAACAAGAAATGAGAACACTGGTTCAAATGAAATATGATGATTATAAACACATCATCAGATTCAAAGTTTTTGTGATTCCTGTGATGTCTCACACAGATTCCCAATTTCAACATATGTTGATTAAATAAATGAAGAAAGGTCAGATCTTTTATGGCTAAATGTTTATAACAATGTATATTTTAAATCTTATCTTCTCTTGACTGTCTTTTCATACAAGTTTGTTTTTATTGGACCACCAGCAGCAAATTCCTGCAATTTTATAGCCATGTGACATTGTTGTCATTGCTTTTAGCACAAGCATCTGTTAGTAAAGAGACTAAAAGTATTCTCTTATGAGTCACTAAAATACACTTGCCAAAACCAATTAAACTAGTGCCAAATATGACAAGTCACCAGAAGACTTTTAACAATTTATAATGTTTTTGCTGGGGAAGGGAAATAAAGAAGAGAAAGAGGTAAATTTGCATAACACTTTTTTTTTTTCTGGTGAGCTTCAAAAGCTATAATCACTGAAATTCAGTAATGCTAAGTGCATTACTACTTCTTCTGGTATTTTCTACATCATAAATCAGAGATAATAATTAAATTTTTGGTGGTTTGTCCTTTCCACCTCCACAGTACAAAATATGCCTTATTCTTCCTGAGCAAGAAGCACTAACCAAACATGAATGAACAAAGTACAGAAGAAGCAATGCTGAATTTTAGGTTTCTGAATAATTAAAGTTTGGCTATATACTTAACAGGCAATAAGGTAAACTAGCATTTAAATTCTGCATATGAAACTGCCTGAAGGTAGGAAATTTAGCTCAAATAAAGGTTTGGAATACAGTTAAGAGGACTTACAGTTGAAGTATGTTGCCTCATCAAATTCAAAAGTAGTAACGAGTTGGCAGGACTGCTAGAAAATGGGACGTCTCATTAAATGTAAGTCTTAAGAAGAAACAGTATAAATTTGTCACAGTGTAAAATGCAAAGAACAAGAACACTTGATTTACCTTGTATCTTCCCACTGAATCCTTACTCATCAAGTGAAAACTGAGGCAATTATGTCAACAAAATTTGGGCTCTGATATTATTTTTTTCAAAAATATTCTAAAAATAGAGGAAAATATATACCCTTGGAATCCTGTGACCTGGAGGCGTCCTGGCTGCTCTTGCAATGCCTAATTATCCTTGGTATCCTGTGGCCTGAGATACTTAGCACCAAATGGGCACCCACAGGAAACATTGCCCCTGAAGACCCTTCTGGTAAATTCTTCAGGTCAGTCAAATGCTATGAAACAGTCCCCCAAAGTATAGCTTGGCTATACTTTTTAAAGACATAAAAATTGCTGCAAAAATACTTTAGGTTAACTGTTTTTACTTTCATAAACTTCATTCTGGAATAATTTTAGACATGTAGAAAATTCGCAAACATAGTAGAGATAGCCCATAAAGTTCACTTAGCTTCCCCTAATATTAACATCTTTTACATCACCATGGTAGATTTGTCAAAATCAAGAAATTGACAATGGTTAACTAATCCATAGTCTTTGAGGATAGGTTAATTTAGGATAATTATCAAACATTTTAGAGGACATGAAGAAAAATGTGTCACAGGAACAAAATAAGCACTATTTTCTTATGAGATGAGCCCAGGAAAAAGTAAAAATTTAACACCTTTCAAAGCCCAAATTTCAAGTCTTTAGCAGGGTGCAATCAAGTGAACCAGAGCAATGCTTCTCAAATTTCAATGTCCACAAGAACCACCAGAGCATCCTTTTAAAATACAGACTTTGTGGAGCACCTGGGTGGCTCAGTTGGTTAAGCAACTGACTCTTGATCTTGGGTCAGGTCATGATCTCGCTGTTGTGAGTTTGACAGCACAGAGCCTCTTGGCATTTCTCTCTTCCTCTTTCTCTGACCCTCCCCTACTCTCTCTCTCTCTCTCTCTCTCAATCTCTCTCTCTCTCAAAATAAATAAATAAACTTAGTTTTTTTTAATATCTAAAAATACAGATTTTGATTCAATGCATCTGGGCTGGAACTGCTTATCAAGCTTTCTTTAGGCTGATCCTGTTGGCCCTAGATCACACTTCAAATAACAAAAATCTAGAGAAGTGCTTCCAATAGAACTTTCTGTGATGGTGGAGATGTCTACATGTGGCTATTGAGCACTCAAAATGTGGCTAGTGCTACTGAGGAACTGGTTATTTCATTTTAGTTAGTTCAAATTTAAATAAACAGGGTGGCTCATGACTGCCAGATTAGACAACACAGAATTAGAGTGTTTCATAATCAAAAATATTCTCCCTCATTCTGAAAGATCTAGGTTGTTAAATACTTCTTATAAAGGAAAAGAGAGAGAAGAGGACACAGAAGGAGAGATGGAGATCTATTTGCATATACTGCACATGATAATAAGCAACAAACTTCAAAACAAAGTTGCCCATTAAGATTAATCTGGATGTCATTCACAATTGCACAAAAAACCATAAAATACCTAGGAATAAACCTAACCAAGGATACAAGAGATCTGTATGATGAAAACTATAGAAAACTTATGAAGGAAATTGAAGAAGACACAAAGAAATGGAAAAACATTCCATGCTCATGGATAGGAAG